>NC_091777.1:60932566-61030066 GCF_029378745.1 Bos indicus
ATAAATATACTTTCTGTCTTTCATATACCCTGGTATATTCCCAATCTGTCATTAAATTTAAGTTTCTGAGGTGAAATATTTGATACATTCCTTCGTTTGCTTTTGGGAATAGATCTTCTAACGCTGGATTCTTCGGCATCAAACCCTGGGTGTCTTGTGGAGACATAGCTGAAACATACCAAATAACAAGTAATTTTACCTGCTATTCTCAGTGAATATCTTTAAAGATTTACAGAAAATTGATGACCATAGCTAGTTTAAAAATAAAATGGAGATGGAAGGATCAAGATGCCAGAGGCTTAGGCAGATGTGGAGCTCATCTCTCTCTCCACAAATGAATGAGAAATGGAACAATTCTCACAGAGCCCAGCTGAAGACTAGCAGAGGCCCTTAGAAATCTGAAAGGACAAGAAAGAGTCCTGCTCTGTAGGGTAGGACAAAAGAAAGAAGAAGGAAAAAGAAGAGGAGAGGAAGTGGGTTGGGGCCTGTAACCCTGTGGGGAGATGAAAGTGAGGAGAGGTCTCCATATCCAAAGAAGCCCCTCACTGGGGGAGCTCAGTTTGGACAGGAGAGCCTCATTCTCTGTGGGAAGAGAACATGGCAAACTGTGTGTGGCAGCAAGACAGGGGGAGACCTGCACACAGGGTACTGACCCCAGCCCTGCCCATTCAGCCTTAGAGGCACGTCCGGCAATAAAGACAAGGGCTGGGTGCTGAAATGTGGGGTTTGGAGAGCAGACCCAGGCAAAGGACTCTGGTGTGCTGTGAGGAGACATCCTGAGGGGATGGGAGTGAGGGAAGAGGTCTATAAACAGGATGCTTGTGGAGGAAGTGCGAACCACTATAGAGAGAGTGTCATTGATGAATGATGCCCAGGGAATAAGCCCATTGCATCCCTTGTCCCTTGTGCCTGCCTCTGCTATCCAAGGACTACAAAGAACTCTACACAGCCTGGGGTCTTTTGAGCCCCCAGCCATGTCCTCCCCCATTGACCTCCTCCACAATCAGCAGAATCCTGAGCTCTGGGGCAGCGTCAGGAGAAGACACCTGTGAGTTGGCCACATGCACAGATGGAGCAGAAAGCACAGGTGAACGCCAGCAATAAAGAAGAAAAGCTGAAAACTCTCCTTGCAGCAACACGAGCCATGGTCTTACACCCATGACCAGCTTTGTAACCTCAGCCCCTACAGAGCATCTGAACCGACAACCAAGGGCTCTCTCATTCATGGCAGGTATAGCTTTAGTAGCTGTAGACTTTGTCGGCTCCTATACAAGGGGGATGGGCCAGGACAGAGCCTAAGCTGCTCTGTAGCACCACAGCGGGTCCAGCTCCATGCTGAATGCAATCCCAGGACCTGACTTCATTGAATCTATGCTGCTGGCCTTGTGAAAACAACAGCTGAGAGACACCAGGGCCGTGTGCCATTATGCCCATGGTTTGGTGGGGACCAGAGCAGTGCCAGCACCTCATAACATGAGAGCTTGCAGAACGCATGAGAGACGGCACCAGAGCACACCCTGAGGTGAACATTTCTAGAGGAGTAATACTCAGTGACTTCTCTCCCAGTGGGTGTGCTCCAATCCCACCTGCCTGGCACCACAGATCAGAATCACAGCAAAGACTCAGATCTGGGAGCTCTATTCCACCATGCAGGGAGCAGGCACCCCCGGAGAGAGGGCACTAACAACCACAGAACAAGGGGGAAACAGCCCTGAATATCCAGGGCAGGCTCTGGTCACAGGTAACAGCAATCAGAGCACAAATCAAGAGAGGATAAGGGCACAAACCTCTGGACCAACCTCACCCACCAAGGTGCAGATATCAGAAGGAAGATTAACTAGGTGGCTGCACCCTTCAAAACAAAGACCACAAACAGAACGCAGGACAATATGAGATGGCAAAGAAATACCATATAGGGGAAGAAACAAGATAAAACCCTCCAAGGACAACTGAATTAAGAGGTGATAGGCAATCTAATGACTACTTCTTGCTTTTAGTCATCTTAAGTGGAGACACCAAGCACTTTCACAAATCCTAGGTGCCTAGTAATTCTTAAATCCACTTCCTGCCACACATGTTTCTGAGAATGTTCTATTAGATGTTTCAATCTAAGAATCAGAAATGATAGTGACAGAAAACTAGTCAGAAACTGAGGACACATAAGACAGTGTCCGAGGAAGCTGAATACAAATAAGATAAACTTAATTACAGTACTAGTTTTAAGAAATTAAATAAGAAGAGAGACTTTAAAACTATGATTGAAAGAGGGAACTCTACTCATTGCTCTGTGGAGACCTAAATGGGAAGGAAATCAATAGGATGGTAAAGACTAGAGATCGCTTTAAGAAAATTAGAGGTACCAGGAGTATTTCATGCAAAGACGGGAACAATAAAGGACAGAAACGGGATGGACCTAAAAGAAGAAGAAATTAAGAGAAGTTGGCAAGAATATATGGAAGAACTATACAAAAAAGATCTTAATGACCGAGATAACCACGATGGTGTGGTCACTCACCTAGTAAGAGACATCCTGGCATCCAAAGTAAAGTCGCCTTAGAAGGCATGACTACCAACAAACCTAGTGCAGGTGATGGAACTCCAGCTGACCTATTTCAAGTCCTAAAAGATGATAATGCTAAAGTTCTGCACTTGATAAGCCGGCAAATTTGGAAAACTCAGCAGTGGCCTCAGGACGGGAAAAGGTCAGTTTTCCTTCCAATCACAAAGAAAGACAATGCCAAAGAATGCTCAAACTACTACACAATTTCCCTCATTTCAAACAATAGCAAAGGCTCAAAATTCTCCAAGTGAGGCTTTAACAGTACGTGAACCGACAGCTTCCAGATGTACAAGCTGGATTTAGAAACGGCAGAGGAATCAGAGATCAAATTTCCAACATCCCTGGGATCATATAAAAACCGAGAGAGTTCTGCACAAACGACGACATCTGCTTTATTGACTATACCACAGCCTTTGATTGTGTGGACAACAAGAAACTGTGGAAAATTCTTAAAGAGATGGGAACACCAGACTACCTTACCTGCCTCCTGAGAAACCTGTATGCATTTCAACAAGGAACAGTGAGAACTGGACACGTGACAACGGACTGATTCCAAATTGGGAAATGTACGTCAAGGCTGTACATTGCCAGCCTGTTCATTTAATTTATATGCACAGTACATATTGTGACATACTGGGATGGATGAAGCACAAATTGGAATCATGATTTCAGGGAGAAATATCCATAATCTCAGATATACAGATGACACTACCCTTAGAGCAGAAAGCGAAGAGGAACTGAGGAGTCTCTTGATGAAACTGAAAGAAGAGCCTGAAAAAGCTGGCTTCAAACTCAACCTTCAAAAATCAAAGATCATGGCACCGGTCAGATCGTTTCAGGGCAAATAGTGGGAGAAAGAGTGGAAACAGTGAGAAACTGTATTTTCTGGGGGTTCCAAAATCACTGCAGATGGTGACTACCGCCATGAAAGTAAAAGACGCTTGCTCCTTGGAAGAAAAGCTATGACCAACCTAGGGAGCATATTAAAAACCAGAAACACTACTTTGCTGACAAAGGTCCATCTAGTCAAAGCTATGGTTTTTCCAGTAGTCATGTATGGATGTGAGAGTTGGACCATGAAGAAAGCTGAGTGCTGAAGAATTGATGCCTTTGAACTGTGGTATTGGAGAAGACTCTTGACAGTCCCTTGGACTGCAAGGAGATCACACCACTCCATCCTAAAGGAAATTAGTTCTCAATATTTATTAGAAGGACATAGTGAAGCTGAAGTTCTGACTTTGGCCACCTGATATGAAGAAATGACCCACTGAGAAAGACCCTGATGCTGGGAAAGATTGAAGATGAGAGGGGACAACAGAGGGTGAGATGGTTGCATGGCATCACTGACTCGATGGACATGA
Organism: Bos indicus; assembly: GCF_029378745.1. NCBI lineage: Eukaryota > Metazoa > Chordata > Mammalia > Artiodactyla > Bovidae > Bos > Bos indicus. Next base: position 60,936,488 of record NC_091777.1, read on the forward strand.
GTTTGAGCAGGCTCTGGGAGTTAGTGATGGACAGGGAAGCCTGGCCTGCTGCACACCATGGATCACAGACTCAGATTCGACTGAGCGACGGAACTGAACTGACTGATATGTATAATTGATTCTCTTTGCTGTACAGGAGGACAAAATTGGAAAACAGCTATATTCCAACTAGAACTTTTAAAAAAGATTTCTTTATATAATTTAAAAATTGTCATAGTTTGAATCAACCATTAATAATGTACTGGAAAATGTGCTAAGATTTTATGTCAATTCATTTTAACATTCTATGAGGTAATAAAACACAATAAAGTATTTTAACATGTTCGAATTGAGGCAAATACACTAAAGATATTTAGTATGAGATCATATAAGGTAAAGAGAAACTTTCAAGTCAACCTGAGATGTGCATTGTTTCATTTTCACCAGGTTTTGCTTTCTGCAGTGAAAAATTACTTGAATTTGAAATTTACTATAGAAGGTCCTATGTGTCGCTCCCAGTGGATAGGAAATTATAAATCAGAGAACAAAAACCCGTCCCTAGTATTCCTGGAAATTTGGCAGTTTGTCTACCACTCCACTCACACATTTCTGTCTAGAGGTAGAAGGAAACTTTAAAAGGACTGTCATACAGTTACTCAGAAATGGGCAGAGTTTTCCTAGGTCCCCCAAGAAATCAAAGAGCAACAAATGAATGCAGTTTGTCACAAGCCAAAAGGAGACTTTTAGGTCACACTGTGATGGAGAAAAGTAATCACTGGAAATAAATTCATGAATGATTTCAGAGACAGAGAATGGGGCAGGTGATACATTTCTATCACAGTAGCAGAACAAACCCAGGTTTTCGAAAACCATTTCCATTGAAGCAAATCTCCCAACACCACATGATGAAGGATGAGTTCCTCGCTGCTCCTTGGACCTCTCATCTGAGTCATCATCTCCAGCCATTCATACCTACCTGGGTAAATGGCTGTTGCCTCCATTCTCCTTATATTCCTAGGATCCTTCAATAGCTCCAGAAAGGTGACCAGGTCCACCTTAGACACAAGCCCTGATGATCAGAGAAAGGAATATTTGTGTTGTTAGAGATTCATCAGTATCGAATCCAATATGTATTCAGGTGAGACGAGAATGCATTTTCTTCTAGAAAACGATTTCCTGAAATACTTTATTCAAAGCCGCTATACAATACTAACACACACCTAACAATCAGATCCTGAGATTCTGGTCAAGTAGTGCTAAGGCAAAAATAAGTAGTGTCAATGTGAGATTAAGAGAGGGTGCAACTATTTAATACCACAGAACTTACACAATTACCAGTAACCTAGAATGAAGGACGCAGAGTACATCAAGGAAGAAAAACATCACCAGCACAACGATTCATCATGAAGCCTTTCTTTCTAAACTCAGAAATAACGCATTATCCCCTAGAGAGCACAGATCTGAAAATACTGTGGGAAGCAGAAAATTTCAGAAGACATTCTAGAAATGACGGAACAAAAATGCAGTGGGTAGATAAGGGATTCTGGAAGGCAGATATTCTTACCCAAGGAGGCCAGGTTCCTGTAGTTCTCTACCATCACGTCCCTGTACAATTTCCGCTGACTGGGGTCCAGGGATTCCCACTCCTCTTGAGTGAAGTCTATGGCCACATCCTGAAACATTAGCCGTCCCTGAAATAGAAAGTACAGACGCCAATAGGCCGTGGGAAGTCTTCCTAATGTGATCCAAGATGAAAACAGCAAGTTCAGAGACCTGGTCGTGATTTGGTGGGTTGGCTGGTGTTATAAAATATATTTTTTTACACAGTTTTCCTATTTACCCAATTTCTAATATGAAGAACGGAGGATGAGTTATGATCCACAAGCCATTAGAGAAACTATTCTCATCTGAAAGAGCAATTATAAAATAATCAGGGCAACATTAGCATGTTTATTCCGTGATTCAGGAGCAGACCATGGCCATGTTTTAAGGCCATCAGGATGGCAAAAGTCTAACCATGAGGGGTTACTTTTGGAGAAGAGGAATAAGCTTTGTCTACATGTACCATAACTTTAAGTAATGCTTTACCAAAGCATTACCAATTTACCAAAGTAACAAAAGATTTTAAAAATGAATGTAAATCACTTAAAGGCAAAGAAATTATAATCTCTTCTTGAAAGCTGCATTCTAAGAAAACTTTGTTCTATTAACATAGAGATTAGACTAAATTCCAGTCTGCTACCAGCTTACCAGATAGCAAATAAAAGCTGTTTATTGGTTAACCTTAGAAAAATCTTTTCCATAAATCATGAAGTAGCAGTATTCTTCCAAAGGCATCAGAGTGAAACCGTAGAAGGCATGTTTAAATCTGATTAAACTGCAATTGACAGTGTAGCCTGGTCACTGCTGTGACTTGTAACACTTTAACAGGATAAGTAGAATTATAGTTGACCAGATTTTATTAGGGCATATCAGATCTATATGAACTCCACATAATTTTAGGATATCTATATTGGTAACATCCACCATACAGTATAATCTGAGAAGATTTATCACCCATTCAACAGGACTTTCCATGTAACTTTACATGTCCAATGAACCCAGGTAGTTTAATAGCTCCCTGGGATGTCTCAGGGGCCCTCTGAAGCATTTCAAAGTCACCTAGAAGTCAAATCATTTAGGAAGCTTTGTAAACAAATATCAAAAGGGGTTATAACAGTCAGATAAGATCTGAGTAACAGGCAAATTTGGCCTTGGAATACGGAATGAAGCAGGGCAAAGACTAATAGACATTTGCCAAGAAAAGGCACTGGTCATAACAAACACCATCTTCCAACAACACAAGAGAAGACGTTACATATGGACATCACCAGATGGTCAACACCGAAATCAGATTGATTACATTTTTTGCAGCCAAAGATGGAGAAGCTCTATACAGTGAACAAAAACAAGACCAGGAGCTGACTATGCCTCAGATCATGAACTCCTTATTACCAAATTCAGACTTAAATTGAAAGAAGCAGGGGAAACCACTAGACCATTCAGGTATGACATAAATCAAATCCCTTATAATTATAAAGTGGAAGTGAGAAATAGACTTAAGGGCCTAGATCTAATAGAGTGCCTGATGAACTATGGAATGAAGTTCGGGACATTGTACAAGAGACAGGGATCAAGACCATCCCCATGGAAAAGAAATGCAAAAAAGCAAAACGGCTGTCTGGGGAAGCCTTTCAAATAGCTGTGAAAAAAAAGAGAAGTGAAAAGCAAAGGAGAAAAGGACAGTTATATGCATCTGAATGTAGAGTTCCAAAAAATAGGAAGAAGAGATAAGAAAGCCTTCCTCAGAGATCAATGCAAAGAAATAGAGGAAAACAACAGAATGGCAAAGACTAGAGATCTCTTCAAGAAAATTAGAGATACCAAGGGAACATTTCATGCAAAGATGGGCTCGATAAAGGACAGAAATGGTAAGAACCTAACAGAAGCAGAAGATATTAAGAAGAGATGGCAAGAATACACAGAAGAACTGTACAAAAAAGATCTTCATAACCCAGATGATCACGATGGTGTGATCGCTGACCTGGAGCCAGACATCCTGGAATGTGAAGTCAAGTAGGCCTTAGAAAGCATCATTAAGAAAAAAAAAAAAAAGAAAGCATCACTATGAACAAAGCTAGTGGAGGTGATGGAATTCCAGTTGAGTTATTTCAAATCCTGAAAGATGATGCTGTGAAAGTGCTGCACTCAATATGCCAGCACATTTGGAAAACTCAGCAGTGGCCACAGGACTGGAAAAGGTCAGTTTTCACTCCAATCCCAAAGAAAGGCAATGCCAAAGAAGGCTCAAATTACCGCACAATTGCACTCATCTCACACGCTAGTAAAGTAATGCTCAAAATTCTCCAAGCCAGGCTTCAGCAATATATGAACCGCGAACTTCCTGATGTTCAAGCTGGTTTTAGAAAAGGCAGAGGAACCAGAAATCAAACTGCCAAAATCCGCTGGATCATGGAAAAAGCAAGAGAGTTCCAGAAAAACATCTATTTCTGCTTTATTGACTATGCCAAAGCCTTTGACTGTGTGGATCACAATGAACTGTGGAAAATTCTGAAAGAGATGGGAATACCAGACCACCTGACCTGCCTCTTGAGAAATCTGTATGCAGGTCAGGAAGCAACAGTTGGAACTGGACATGGAACAACAGACTGGTTCCAAATAGGAAAAGGAGTTCGTCAAGGCTGTATATTGTCACCCTGTTTATTTAACTTCTATGCAGAGTACATCATGAGAAACGCTGGGCTGGAAGAAGCACAAGCTGGAATCAGGATTGCTGGGAGAAATATCAATAACCTCAGATATGCAGATGACACCACCCTAATGGTAGAAAGTGAAGAGGAACTCAAAAGCCTCTTGATGAAAGTGAAAGTGTAGAGTGAAAAAGTTGGCTTAAAGCTCAACATTCAGAAAACGAAGATCATGCTATCCGGTCCCATCACTTCATGGGAAATAGATGGGGAAACAGTGGAAACAGTGTCAGACTTTATTTTTTGGGCTCCAAAATCACTGCAGATGGTGACTGCAGCCAAGAAATTAAAAGACGCTTACTCCTTGGAAGGAAAGTTATGACCAACTTAGATAGCATATTGAAAAGCAGAGACATTACTTTGCCAACAAAGGTCTGTCTAGTCATGCCTAATGGATGTGACAGTTGGACTTTGAAGAAGGCTGAGTGCCGAAGCATTGATGCTTTTGAACTGTGGTGTTGGAGAAGACTCTTGAGAGTCCCTTCGACTGCAAGGAGTTCCAACCAGCCCTTTCTGAAGCAGATCAGCCCTGGGATTTCTTTGGAAGGAATGATGCTAAAGCTGAAACTGCAGTACTTTGGCCACTTCATGGGAAGAGTTGACTCATTGGAAAATTCTCTGATGCTGGGAGGGATTGGGGGCACGAGAAGAAGGGGAGGACAGAGGATGAGATGGCTGGATGGCATCACTGACTCGATGGAGGTGAGTCTGAGTGAACTCTGGGAGCTGGTGATGGACAGGGAGGTCTGGCGTGCTGCGATTCATGGGCTCGCAAAGAGTCAGACACGACTGAGCAACTGAACTGCACTTCTTTGGCTGGCAATACTGTTTTCTGCCATTCTGATGTGTCAGGAGGACAGTGGGTTCCTTGGGATCATGATTATGGGTAAGTTCAAACAAACCCGTTCAGAAGTTAAGAAGCTTATCAAGTCCAAAGAAACAGCATTTCAGGAAAGAGACAGAACAAACGAACAAAAGGACTATGCCTCTTACCTCGGAATGAGTCATTTCTGACTCCTTGCTTTCCTCTTCCTCTGGGCTTCCTTCTCACGTAAGATCAGTCTTGGGAAGTGACCCCTGAATGTTGAAAATAGACTGTTCAATACCTAGAAAAACACACCGAGCTCCCTGTCACACAGCCCCACACAGAGGGAAGATCTCAACAGGTACAAAATACAATCCTCTACGGCCACTGACACAGAGGAATTCTGGAACACAGAATCAAACGAGGTGTTTTTCGTTTTATTCTTTTCTTCAGAACTCGCGGCCCTTCCTGTGAAAACCACACGTTCTAGGCTGACCCTCCCGTTCAAACCTTAGGCGAGACCCAGACCAAACTCCATACAGAATAGAGCCTCCTTCACGTCTTCGTGGATCAGGGACTTAGGGGTTGGGCAATGCCGGACTTTGAGTAGCGGTCTCTACAAGTTAGAAGGCAGAACTGCCAGAGAAGGACGTGGACTCTAGAACGATAATAACAGGAAGCGGACGTGGACCCCAGGGACCCGGCAGCTAAGACAAAGGACTTCAGAACTTCTCACGGCGATGCGAGGACACACACTGGGGACGGGAAAATGGGGACGGTGGTTTGAACGTTCACAGAGACCCCCGAAAGCCACGTGTGAAGGACAACAGGCTGTGGGACACGGAATTGGGTTTTAAACCAACAAAACTCACCAGGACACTCTGTCGCTCATTTAAACGCAATTCCGGGTCTGCAGGATACTGCGCACGCGCGGGCGGAAGATCCGGTACCGAGGGTGGTGAGTGCGCTACGGGGCGGCCAAAGATAGGTGAGGAAAGGGGAGCGGGTGGGACGAGGCCGGAAGCGCAGGTACTTATGGGCGGGGCCAGTGGGGACGGGGCCTTGCCTCCCCTCAGCCCCGCCCCTGTCAGTTTTGGGTCTGTTGGTCCTTCTGTCCTGCTGTGCTTCCTTTCTCTGCCTTTTAATGCCTTTAAATCTCTTTGATTTCCTCTGGAGCAGAACTGCTTCCTGCCTGTTCTAAGTTAGTGTTTCAAAGAACTTAAGGCAAAAGAGAAGAATTTTGAGAGCTGCCTCTATGGAAAGCCGAGATGTTTTCAGCAAGTTGAAAAGCGAGGAAAATTCAAAAGCCCTTTGTGGGAGTGTGTGAAGATGGGTGTCTCCTCAGTGACGAAAAGCAGAATGTAACCACTCAAATAATCCGTTGGGAGGAAGCCTCAGTAATTGTAACCAGAGACCTGCTTCCATCAGGGAAGCTGGCTTTTCTCTTAGGAAGTGATTCCAGAAAGAAAGAGGGAGATAGGAATCCACATTGTCGTTTATAACGTAACCACAGAAATGACATACTGTTACTCCTGTCAGAATCTGTTGATACACAGATTGCCTCTGTTAATTGTTGCTGCTGCTGCTGAAGCCACCAATTGCCCTGCTTCTTCGAGGACTGAACACGTTTCCAAGAAGCAGGACTTTTTGTGCTAAAAGTGGGCACGAAACTAGGCAAATGGGACACGTGGATCACATCGACTGCTCTGCACTTAGCTTCCCAAACACCCTCCCCTACTGTTGGCTTTCTTTCCTAACCTCCTCCTCTTAGCCCAGTCCTTGAAAGGATAATCTGGAGAAGCACTAACGCAAGACAGGAAAAATAGTAAGAGGCCCACAGACCATTGTATCCCAGGAGAGTACACCCTTCTCTTTAAATGTGAGATTAGCAACTTCCCTGGTAGTCCAGTGGTTAAGATGCTGTGCTTCCACTGCAGGTTATTATTGGGTTCAATCCCTGCTCGGGGTGTTAAGATCTCAGAGTTGAAGGTTAGTCATTTCTTACACACAAAGAGCATTAATCGTTACAATATAAAGGAAAATGTATGTCAAGGTAATAAATTACTTATTAAAGAAAATGTGTTTTGGAGCATCCCCAGCAGCCCAGTGGATAAGACCCCACCTTCCAATGCAGCATTGCGGTTCCTTCCCTAGCCAGGGAGCTAAGATCCCACATGTTATGGGGGTGTGAACAAAATGAAAAGAAAATGTTCTTAAGTATCTGTGAGTGGGGACAAATTCTAAGTAGAGGATATTGATATTGCTTTTCATGATAAAAGTATCAGTAGGTCAAATCTCACGGTTCCCTGCTGGAACCTCTGGTTCTGAATATGACTTTGGTCATGAAGAACTAGGAGAATATTCTCTAGGGAGTTGGCACTAAGGTGTACCTGCTATTGCAGACTACAGTGGAAATTAGGCGGGAATTTCTATCTATCAGACATTGAATCCTAACTATAAACAGGGGGTATTTGCCTCAAGATGCTTTTTGAGAAGTTCTATGACATTTCAGACAATGAGGTATGAACATTTCACCTTTGTAAAATGACAGATGGAGAAATTCTTGAAAATCCCTCTCAGGTGCTTTGGCTCCATTTCTCTACTCATAATCTAAATGGAGGCACAGTTCAGTGGTCTCAAGAATAGGAAATAACTCGTTTTTGGTAGAAACACCTCATGGATACAAACTATACAAGCAGACACATGAAATTCCCTTCCTTTGTCAGACCTCAGTATTTACTACAGGTTCCTTGTGAGTCCCTGTCTGTCTCCGGGGACCAAAGGGACTAGAACCTTCCTCAAGCATTTCAAGAGTCCCTTTGGAGAGGATTGGTACAAACCTTTAATTGTTCTTTTATCATTAGCAACTGAGCCATAAAGATTTCCACAAATAATCTCAGTTCTCTAAGCCTGTCTCACATCGCAGATACAGGTGAAAAGATAATTGCAGTTCTGAGGGGTCATGAGGTGACAGAATTACAAACCCATATCTAGGGGTCTAGCTGCATCCCTCCCTGTCACAGGAGCAGCTTGACGTGACCAGCACTCTGAACCCAATATCCGGGCTATGTGAAGATATCAAGTGAGTATTTTCTGTTTCAGCTTGTGGGCAAGAATCTGCAAGAAACAGGTGCTTTCGGGAGTCTGGGTTGGTGACCATTCAGGCAAAACGAAGTGTTCTGACTCAAAGTAATGCAGTGCCAAAGCAACACTGGAAGGAGGAAAAATTCAAAAAATGTAATGGAGCTATGAAAGAGAGATTGGGTGCTACCAGATGTCAGGTCGCAATGCCTCCTAACATATCTTAGTGTAATTCTTTTTGAAAAATATTAATTATTTGGCTGTACTGGATCTTCGGAGAAGACAATGGCACCCCACTCCAATACTCTTGCCTGGAAAATCCCATGGGCGGATGAGCCTGGTAGGCTGCAGTGCGTGGGGTCGCTAAGACTGGGACACGACTGAGCGACTTCACTTTCACTTTTCATTTTCAAGCATTGGAGAAGGAAATGGCAACCCACTCCAGTGTCCTTGCCTGGAGAATCCCCGAGACGGGGGAGCCTAGTGGGCTGCCGTCTATGGGGTCGCACAGATTCGGACACGACTGAAGTGACTTAGCAGCAACAGCAACTGGATCTTACTTGTGCTATATGGGATTTAGTTCCCTAATCAGGGATCAAACCTAGGCACCTCCCCCAAGTCCTGACCCCCCACCCCCCACCCCCGCCCTCGCCGAAGCTAGCATTGAGAGCCAGGTGTCTCAGTCACTGGACCACCAAGGAAATCACAGTGTAATTTTTGTGACAGTGATTGTTATTTTAGAATCCAAGCGGTATGAAACCTAAAGTTTAGTGTAACTAATGACTGGAATTGCAGAGATATATGGGAAATCATGGCGTACCTTACAGAAACCATACATTTTGGGAGTTACTATATGTGTGCCAACAGTACCTCCATGAGTAATACATCTATAGGAATGATATTTATTAGAAACAGTGTATACAGTTGACAATTGTGTGCTTAGTCCATCAGTCATGTGTGACTCTTTGCAACGCCATTGACTGTAGCCAGCCAGGCTCATCTATCCATGGAAGTCTCCAGGCAAGAATAGTGGAGTGGGTAGCCATATCCTTCTCCAGGGGATCTTTCCGATCAAGGTATCGATCCCTGGTTTCCTGCATTGTAGGCAGGTTCTCTACCATCTGAACTACCAGGAAGCAATAGAAATAACTTCTCTAACTCTAGAATTTATAAAGTGCTTAACAGAGACATTGTTTCCTATTGAAAACATCAATAGTTGGATGATTTGGGTCAGACCATTTTCCAAAAGTAACTTCAGAAATGGGTTTCAAATGGCGGCTATCAGGCATAAAAGCATAGTGTGTCCTATTCTCTGACTTGAGAATATTCTCAAAATTTATAGTTGTATAACTTCATTTTACAAAATCAAAATCACTTTCTTAAAATGTCATTTTCTTTATATGTGATATATTAATGTTTCAGATATCTTGACTTCTGCTGAATACTTTTAATGTCACATTAATTAACAGATCAGTTTATAATTTGGAATTCAGTTCAGTTCAGGAGCTCAGTCATGTCTGATTCTTTGTGAACCCATGAATCGCAGCACGCCAGGCCTCCCTGTCCATCACCAACTCCCCGAGTTCACTTAAACTTATGTCCATCGAGTCGGTGATGCCATCGAGCCATCTCATCATCTGTTGTCCCCTTCTCCTCCTTCCCCCAATCCCTTCCAGCATCAGACTATTTTCCAATGTGTCAGCTCTTGGCATCAGGTGGCCAAAGTATTGGAGTTTCAGGTTCAAAATTCTGCACTCAATGTGCCAGCACATTTGGAAAATTCAGCCCAGGCTTCAGGACTGGAAAATATCAGTTATGATTCAAATCTCAAAGAAAGGCAAAACCAAAGAATGGTCAAACTGAAGCACAGTTGTTCCACTCATCTCACATGCCAGTAAAGTAGTGCCCGGAATTCTCCAAGCCAGGCTTCAATAGTATGTGAACCAAGAACTTCCAGATGTTCAAGCTGGATTTAGAAAAGGCAAAGGAAACAAAGATCACATTGCCAACATCCCTTGGATCATAGAAAAAGTGAGTTCCAGAAAAACCTCTACTTCTGCTTCATTGACTATGTTAAAGCATTTGTGTGGATCACAAGAAATTGTGGAAAATTCTTAAAGAGATGGGAAAGCCAGAACACCTTAGCAGTCACTTGAAAAATCAGTATGCAGGTCAAGAAGCAACAGTTAGAGCTGGACATGGAACAGACTGGTTCCACATTTCAAAAGGAGTACATCAAGGCTATATGTTCTCACATTGCTTATTTAACTTAAATGCAGAGTATTTAGTATTTAAGCTAAATGCGTGGCTGGATGAGGCACAAACTGGAACCAAGATTGCTGGGAGAAATATCAATAACCTTAGATATGCAGATGACACCACCCTTAGGGCAGAGTGAAAAGAAACTAAAGAACCTCTTGATGAAAGTGATAGAGGAGATTTAAAAAGTTGGCTTCAAACTATGTGGGCACCTTCAGTACCCTCTGCTGGATCTTCAGCATGCTTCTCAGTATTTTGGTTCCATTTTAAATGACTGCCAAGTGGAACCACACAATCAACATAGAGAATATAGATCATGGCTAGTGTTATTTGTGGCGTGCTGCCCCAAGGCCACAGATGTGAAGCCTTGCACCAGGAACACAGAAGCGGAGCTCAGAATCAAGGACACTTTCAAAGCTGACTAAGCCTCTCTGTAACCTTTTTAAAAGCCACTGATAGTCATTACCAGGCTTCCCAACTCCCAGTAGGGCAAAGATGCCCACTCCAGTAAGCACCCTATAGTGCCCCAACCAATCACCTAACATCAACCATCCAGCAGCAATTTTGCTTTGAGGCTATAAAAATTGCCTATTAGCCCATGGAAACTGTCAGCATCCCCTGGTCTGTGCAGATGTGGGCCCATTGCACTCACAGTGCCTGCTTTATCTCTGCCCTTTGTTTTTAATAAACTCACTCCTTTCTGAAATGCCCTGTGTCTGGAAATTCTTTTCCAACCCGAACTCAGACTGCCTCAACACTTATGGCTGATTGACAGTATTGTACAGCAGAAAGGAACACAGCACTGTAACAATGTAGAAGGGTGGGATGGGGAGGGACCTGGCAGGGAGGCTCAGAAGGGAGGGGACACGGGTGTACCTATGGCTGATTCTTGTTCATGTTTGACAGGAAACAACAAAATTCTGTAAAGCAATTATCCTTCAATGGAAAAATTTTAAAAAGATTAAAAAACTCAAAAACTAAAAATACATACATTCCAAAAGAAAAAAAACCTTCCATTTTTACAAAAAAATTGTGAAACAATTGCCTGGTGGATACAGATCTGCCAGCAAGTGCAGGGGATATGGGGTTGAACCCTGTCCCAGGAATATTCCACATGCTGCAGGGCAACTTAGCCTGTGCACCACAACTACTGAGCCTGTGTTCTGCAACTACTGACACCTAGAGCCGTGCTTCACAGAAGAAGCCACTACAATGAGAACCCCATGCACCACACCTAGAGGAAGCCTGCACACAGCAACAGACAAAAATTTTTTAAACGTTTAAAATATCAGGGACAAAAATAACTCAATCAAAAATTGGACCAAGACCTCATATCTCCAAAGAAGACATTTAGATGGGCAAGAGGCAAATGAAAGACACTCAGTGTCAGTAATTATTAAGAAAAGGAAAACAAAACTACAATGAGGTATCACCTCATTCTAGTCAGAATAACCATTATCAAAATGCCCACTAAGGATATAATAAAGGCTGAAGAGGCTATGGAGATCAGGGAACCTCCTACATGACTGAAGGAAATGGAAGCTGGTGCAGCCACTAGGGAGGACAGTGTGGCAGTTCCTTAACAAACGCAACCTCCTGACATGTAAGGAAATAAATTCCATGAAAAGTCGACAAAACAGATTAGTTGACAACTCTGTAAATTCGTGGTAAATCTGATATTTACCATGCTGATATTCTCACTTTGGATCTATCATTCCCAAATTCTTTAAATAAATATGCACTAAAACTCCTACACTTGCACATTCTATATTAGTTTTCTCACTGCCAATGTATGTACCTTCAGATATTTATATATTGCATTCAATGTATGTCAAAGGCGTGAGAAAACAGTTCCTTTAAGCCTAGATGAGAGACACGTGCTGAGAATTTTACATGTGGTAAAATTTTATGAATCTTAGTTCAGAATTTTGCAATCATGTTTTTTAATTGTCCTTCCTGTGACTTTGTTAAATTTATATTTGCTAAAATGATCCCATGGAAAGTCTTAGTTCAACAGAAGAAGAAAGGAAAATTGAAGCTGGTGAGTTTATGAGAGAATTCACAGCAAGCCTTGAGGGACCCTGTGGGAGGTGAAGGCTAGAACCAGGCCCAGACAGTGTCAGTAAGTGGGACTCAGGCTTATGAGTGACCCTGGGTGAAGTGCTCTGGGCTCCGCAGACTGAGGGTCAATCGGTCTCTGCAGACCAAGACGAGCAGGATTCTGGTGAGCTCTGTAAGGGTGTCTTTGAAGGGGGACCTGTGAAGTAGAACCTGGGGTTTGGCAAGACTGCTGATCACAGTCTTAACACTTCATTCATTACAATCAATTGAAACACTAGAAAACATTCACTTTTATTAATAGCCATGTATTAATTTCACACAGGGTTGAACATAAACATTTTACAGTCCACAGTTTGATCTATGATTAAATCAGATTAAAAGCACAGAGAAAGATACTCATTTTTCTGATAAAAGGATGTGAGGATTATTATGTTTATGACTTACAAAACAAAGCCTAGGAAACACTTAGTAAACAAGAAATACACTAATTACATGCCTTTTCTGGAAAGGGTTCTAATACATTTCTAGGTTATCACAGAAGCTGTCTATAGTTCAACATTGTCAAGTAATATACTTCACTTATGCTGATATTATAAAGATAAATCAATATTGTAGTGAACTGTGATTGTGTTCTTACAATTCAAGTGATGTAAGTATTGAAACTTTAGAACAGACCTTTGGAGAAGTTCCCTGGTGGTCCAGTGGCTAAGACTCCGCATTCCCAATGCACAGGGTCTGGGTTCAATCCCTGGTCAGGGAACTAGGTCCCACATGCTGCAACTAAGATCTGAGGCAACCAAATAAATAAATATTAAACCAAAAACAATAGAACCAACTTCTTTCTTACTTTAATACATGGAAAGATTTCATGATCACTTATATTATGGCAACCTCCCAGGATATTTCATATGAATAACAAACACCTGCATTTAGATGTTCATTGTACATTTTACATTCCGGTTCCATTCTGTAATGGAGAATAGATAGAAATGGTCACAACACAATATAGAAGGGCTTCTCTTATCTCTAAAGTACAAACCATAAAAAAAAAATCTATATTTGCATACACACTAAAAATGAAGCACAATATGGATTTCATAGTTGAATTACACTCATTCTCAAATAATTTCAAATCATGTCATTATAAACAGGATACATTGCTAATAAGTGTAAGTTTCTAACCACCAACCCTTCATCTTGTGACCATACTAACATGTTCACTTTCTATGTGTTTTAATTATGCATTACTCTCCATAATAATTCTCCTTCAGAGGAACTTCAGAAAACAGGATTGATGAAATCCTTACTAATTTTCAGTCTCTGATATGTATTTAGATTTATGTTTTGATGAAATACATTTGTACATATTTGTTACATTATTTCCATATGTTTCTTGTATAAGCTCTCATGCTTTCTGATGTATGTTTAAGACAAACCTCTTTCATCACTTGTTTCATTACTAGGGCTTGTCTCCAGTGTGTGCTCTCAGGTGTTGAGTGAGATCACTGCTCTGACTAAAGGCTGTGCCACATTGCTTACATTTGTAAGGTTTCTCTCCAGTATGAATTTGCTGATATTTAGAAAAATTTGAGCTCTGGCTAAGGCTTTGCCACCTTCTTTGCATTTGCATGGTTTCTCCCCAGTATGAATCCTCTGATGTTGGGAAAGACCTGAGCTATTGGTAACGGCTTTGCCACACTCTGTACATTTCTAAGGTTTCTTCCAAGTATGAGTTCGCTGATGTTCAGTAAGATTTGAGCAACGGATAAAGGCTTTGCCACATTCCACACATTTGTAAGGTATATCTCCACTATGAATTCACTGATGTTGAGAAAAACTTGACATCTGCTGGATGGCTTTGAAGCAATCCTTACATTTAGAAGTTTTCTCTCCAGTATAAATTCGCTGATGTTAAGTAAGATTTGAGTTCTGATAAAAGGCTTTGCCACACTTTGCACATTTATAAGGTTTCTCCCCAGTATGAATTTGCTGATGTCGATTAAGATTTGAGCAATAGATAAACACTTTGCCACACTCCTTACATTTATAAGTTTATAAGATTTCTGGCCAGTATGGATTCACTGATGGTGCCTAAGATGTGAACTGTTACTAAAGGCTCTGCCAAATTGTACAATTGAAAGGTTTCCAATCTGCATGAATCATCCAATTGCTACTTAGATCGGATGAGTGAGTAAAGACTTTTATACATTCCTTACACTTGTTTTCTTTTTGTGGATTCGGAATAGTCTGCTGTTCAATAAGTTCTGAAGACTGATTAGAAACTTTACCATATTCACTACAATTATAAGTCTTCTCTCCAATATGATTATCTTTATAGAAAGACCTGATATTTGATAAATGGAACATCATAGTTACTCAGAAATGTGCACAGTTTTATTAGGACTCTCAAGAAATGAAACAGCAACCAGTTCATGCAGGTTGTCACAAGCCAAGAAGAGCATTTTAGTTCTCACTGTGAAAGAGAAAGGTAATCACCAGACAAGATTTCGTCATGGTTTAACAGGAAGAAGGCAGCAGGTGATAGCCATCTATGACAGAAACAGAAATAAATCCAGACTTCTCCAAAATCGTTTCCAATGAAGCAGATCTTCAGAAAACACATGACGAAGAATGACTTCTTCACTGATGCTTGGACCTCTCACCTGAGTCATTGGCTCCATCCATTCACACGTACCTGGGTACATGGCCATTGTCTCCATTCTGCTTATATTCCTGATATCCTTCATTTGCTCCAGAAAAGTGACCAGGTCCACCTTAGAAACCATAAGACCTGTTCATCAGAGAATAGAATATTTGTTTTGCTAGAGATTCAACACTTTCCAATCTAATATGTATCCAGGTGAGAAGACAATGCATGGTGGAATGTTAAGACAACCTAGAAAAATATTTCCTCAAATACTTTATTGAAAGCTCCTATACAAAACTAACTAATACATTGAAATCAAATCCTGACATTCTGGTCACATACTACAACGCAAAAGTAAGTAGTTTAATTTGATTTGAAAAGGAAGGTGACAGCACTTTATACCACAGAACTTATAGAATTAGCAGTAACCTAGAAGCAGGCAGATTACATCAAGGAAGAAAAAAATTTAAATCATCATGAAGTCTTCTTTCTAAATTCACAATTTCCCATTTTCCCATAGAAAGCAGGGATCTGAAACGCTATTAAAAGAAGGAGAAGTTTCCAAGAGACATTCTAGAAATGCAGGAACCAAAACCCTGAGAGTAGATAAGAGATTCCGAAAGGAAGTTATCCTCAACCAAAGTGGCCAAGTTCCTATAGTTGTCTAACATCATGGTAGAGAGCACCCCTGAGTTGGGTCTTGGTCTTTGCCTGGCGTTGTTCTGTGCACAAGTCACACAGGTAGCACTGGTCTGCACACACAGGGCTGGGAGCTTAGGAACGAAATAGCAGTGGCCCAGTAAGCTCTCCAGCACAGGTTTTCCTAAACGAGTTTTCTCATGATGTTTTACCAGCTGGATTTCTGTATTGCTGGAGACAGAGTCTTTGATCTGGGAGCTCCAGCAGCCCTCCTTTTATTCTTCCCTCATTTAGCGCCCACTGAACTTCTTCCTTGGTATACCTTGGGGATGGAGGTAATTCTGGTGCCAAGAGGACCTTAAAGATTGCCTCGGGGCCCACTGTGGGACTCGGTTGGGTCGCCACCTCCTTGGCTGCCTAATCGCTGTCCGATTCCCATTGCTGACTGGATCAGTTCCTCGCTGATGGCCCTTACAATGGATGACTGCCACTTGGGAAGGCTTCCAGACTGGTTCTAACAGCTGAAGATTTCTTTTTTTTAAAAATCTCCTTTCCTCCCGCTGTCAATAGTCCCCTTTCTTTATAAATGGCTCCATGTACATGTAAAGTAGCAAAGGCATACCTTGCCTCAGTATAGAAGTTGACTCCTTTCCGTTCGGCGTGCCATAGTGCCTGGGAGAGTGCCCATAGCTCAGCCCGCAGTGGTGACCACCCTTGTGGAAAGGCCTCGGCCTTCACTATCTCGTCAGTTGTTGTTATGGCAGAGCCTGCTTTGTGCTGCCCGTCTTGGATGAACTGCTTCTGTCAGTGAACAGTTCCAGTTCTGGGTTCTAGAAGGGAATGTCCATCAGGTGCAGCCTGCTCGAGTAAATCTCATCTATGAACTCCTCACAGTTATGAGAGGGGTTCCTGCTTCTGTAGGTAAAAAGTGGTAGGTTACAGGTCCGAGTTGGACCTGTAAGTTTTTGCAACACAGTTCTTCATAGTGAATCGTCCTGGATTTGGCCAGCCACTTGTGTGCCCTGTTCATCAGGGCAGTAACAGCATGGGAAACCTTTACATTTACACTTTGTCCTAGTGTAAGCTTATCTGCTTCTCTGGCCAGAATCACAGTGGCAGATAATGCTCGGAGGCATGGTAGCCGTCCCGTGACCACTGGATCCAGTGGTTTGCACAAGCATGCGACTGGGCAATGACATGGCCCAACTGTTTGTGTGAGGACCCCCAGTGCAGTGTGATTTCCTCATGTACAGAGAGGGTAAAGTCCTTTGTTTCATCTGGCAGCCCTAATGCTGGAGCGCTGGTCAAGAGTCTCATTCACATTCATTTTTCCTCCACCTGGCCACTCTCCTGAGGGAGATTTAAGATTCCTCTTAATATTGGCAGGTAGGTACAAACTCCCAAACTGGACCAGCCTCACAGGGAGGGATCAGATCCCCAAGAGGCTGGCACATCCTTCCAGCCTCATGAGGTCATCACAGACCCCAGGTTTTGGGCCCCCTCAGTCTCCGAAGGCCGTGGACTGTGAAGCTCACTTTCACTGCATTCAATCAGCAATCATGCATACACAATCACTCAGAGGTTGTCACAATACCCCCCTCTCCTGAGTCCCCAGGTCTCCCTATCTGATGCTCCCTTCCTGGGAGCTCCAAGGAGGTGATCAGTCTCCTCTTCTACACATTGGATTAAGACCTCCTGACTTGGGACTGGCCCCAGGCCTTTACCTGATCCTGTGGCCATTCCTGGTGAGTTGGTCTGTCCCTTCAATGAGTCTGGTCAGGGCTCAGCCATCCAGAGAGTTAGAGCACCGTTCCAAAAGAGCACAGAGAATACCATCAGGTATCACGCCTCCTTGTTTGTCTCAGGGTCCTCTGCTCTGACCTGGCTGAGCCACCAGTCCGGCGGCTCAAGGGGCCAATGTAGTTGGAATCTCGCTGGGGTCTCCAGAAATGTTGCAGAAACCAGTACTTGAGAAACTAAGCACCACACTCAGAGAGTTGGAGAACTCAGGTTCATTACACCAGTGGGCCCAGAGGAGTTAACACTCCAAGCTCTGAGCCCTGAACAAAGGGGTTACAGAGTTTTCATACATGGACAGGCATGATTTGCAGGTTTGCAGGTTTGCAGGGGCTAGGGCGATTCCAAAGGGCAGGACAAGTGTGAGTGAGATAAGCTCCAGTTCCAAGTATTGTGAGTCCCCACTTTTTGAGACCTATGTGATATAGACTTTGCAAGGAGCAAGCTGAGTTACAGAGGCAGAAGGAGCAGGAGATCATGTAAAATTTTGATTTGTTTCTCTTGACCTTCACAGCTTTCTTTGGAAATAAAGCAGGGACAGCAGTGAACATTGGGTTAAAAATGTGTGTGCCTAGACGCTCAGTGATGTCTGAGTCTTTCCGACCCTTTGGACTCTAGCCCACCAGCTCCTCTCTCCATGGGATTTTGCAGGCAAGAATACTGGAGTGGAGTGTCATTTCCTCCTCCAGGGGATATTCCTGACCCAGGGATGACGCCCAGGTCTGTTAGGCCTCCTGCATTGTCACTTAGACTCTTTAGTCCTACTGCCACTTTGGAAGTCCAAAAGTGCGCAAGGGAATGGAGAAATGTCTGTGAAAATGATGCCTTAAATGCATACCTGATGACCAACAAAGGAAATAATGATCTGTGTTAAGTACTAAGTGACATAACAAAGGCTAAAAAAAAAAAAGATACACGTGGCCTGAACGTTGAGAGTTAGGTTTTATTTTGTGGAAATGTGAGCCCAGGAGACACAGTGTCAGGTGACTGCAAGACAGCTGAGGAGGCAAGACAGGAGCCACACTATATACAATTTTGCAGCAAGGGGCAGGTAATCTGAATATTAAAAGTGACAATTAATGCAAGGGAAAAACATCTCTCACATGAAGAGATTTAGTGATCGTCTACGTATGGGGCTTCCCTCATAGCTCACTTGGTAAATCACCTGCCTGCAATGCAGGAGACCCGGGTTCAATTCCTGGGTCAGGAAGATCCCCTGGAGAAGGAAATGTCAACCCACTCCAGTATTCTTGCCTGGAGAATCCCACGGACAGAGGAGCCTAGTGGGCTGCAGTCCACGGGGTCGCAAACAGTCGGACACGACTGAGCTCACTTTCACTTTCACTATGTATGGGAAAATGGAAGCATCTGGACTTATTGAAATCATTTCTTTCATATGCATCTAGCTATCTGGGGACAATCCTTCTTCCTTGATTGTTCACATCCTAATTCCAAGGGGACGACAGAAGACCAGAGGTTTAAATGGCATCGCCATCTCAATGGAGATGATTTTGAGCAAACTCCAGATGGTGAAAGAATGGGAAACCTGGCGTGTTACAGTCCATGGGTCTCAAAAGTTGGACAAGAGTGAGTGAGTGAACAACAACAAACATAGAGACACAAGCCCATCATACCCTGACTGCTGAATGGATGAGGGAGCTCACTGATCACTAAGTCACACCCTCTATGAATCAGTATATTCAAGAAACAAAGTCTGAACAAAAATGGCGGATGGCAGCCTCTCACACCACCGCCCACCCCCCCATCCCCACGCCTCAACCAGCCCCAGCTCCTCAGCAGTTACCAAGTAGGAAACAGCTGGTGGCTTCTGAATAGCTGCCTTTGTTTCACCCAGGCTCAGAGATCTGCTTTTAGAAAAGGCTTCTTTAGTGTTAGAGTCAAGATGGCCTGGACGAACAGCAACAACCTCAGATACGCAGATGATTTTACACTACTGGCAGAAAGTGAAGAGGAACGAAAGAGCCTCTTGATGAGGGTGAATGAGGTGAATGAAAAAGCTGGCTGAAAACTCATCATTAAAAAAACTATGATGATGACATCCAGTCCTATCACTTCATAGGAAATAGCGGGAAAAAGTGGAAACAGTGACAGATTTTCTCTTCCTGGGCTTTAACATCACTGTGAACGGTGACGGCAGCCATGAAATCAAAAGATGCTTGCCTCTTGAAGGCTATGACAAACTTAGTGTAGTAAAAAGCAAAGACATCAATTGCTAACAAAAGTCCATCTAGTCTAAACTATGGTCTTTCCAAGTCGTTTGAGATTTGGACCATAGAGAAGGCAGGGCACTGAATAATTGAGGCTTTCAAATTGTGTGCTGGAGAAGACTCTTGAGAGTGTTTTATCATTGAGGAACTAGGGTAAATACACTTAACATATTTAATGTTAGTTCATCTAAAAAACTAATTTTGAAGTAAAATTCAGGTTTGCATTTGCCCATTTAAGGGAGGTGTCCTAAGCAGTGAAGAAATAATTTGAGGATGAAATTTATTAAATCATACATGTAGTTTCCAAGGATTGGAAATTATAGGGTAGAAACAAATAATATCTGTCCCCAGTATTCCCAGAAGTTTGGCAGTTTGTTCACGACTCCACCCACACATTAAGATTTAAAAGGGCTTAATATAGTTACTCAGAAATCCACAGAGTTTTTCCTGAAACCTCCTCAGTGGCTCAATTGAGGAGCCATCAGGTCATGCCATTTGTCTCAGGCCAAGACAAGAATTCTTGTCCTCACTGCGAATGTGAACATTAATCACTGGAGAGAAATACATAAATGATAAAAAGAATCAAGAAGGGGTCAAGAGATGACCCTCTATGACAGGGACAGAAATAAACCAAGGCTAATCCAAAATCATTTCCATTGAAGTAGATCTTCCCAAACCACATGACAAAGTATTGCATCCTCCATCGCTTTCATCTGAGTCATCTGCTCCGTCCACTGACATGTACCTGGGTGTATTGCTGTTTTCTCCATTTGATTTACAGTCCAAGCATCCTTCACTTCATCCTGAAAGATGACCAGATCCAGCTGAGAGAACACAAGACATGTTCATCAGAAACAGGAATATGTGTTTTGGTGGTGATTCATCTGTTTCCGATCCAGTATGTGTTAAGGTAAGAAGAGAAGTCAAGGTAGAAGGTTAAAATAGCCAAAAAAAAAAAAAAAAAAAAAAAGGATTTCCCCAAAGACTTTATTGAAAGCACCTTTAAAATACAAATGCATAAAATCCAGATTCTGAAATTGTACTCAAGCTCTACTGAGGTTAAAGGAGGTAGAGGAAATCTGATTTTAAGAGGAGGTTGGTGCTATTTGACTCCAGAGAATTTATAGAATCACCACTAGTCCAGAATGAAGGCTATGCAGGTCATGAAGCAACAGTTAGAACCAACACGGAACAATGGACTGGTTTCAAATAGGGAAGGAGGACCTCAGAGCTGTATATTGTCACACTGTTATTTAACTTCTATGCAGAGTACTTTATCCAGCCAAAGCCATGCTGGATGAAGTAGAACCTGGAATTAGGATTGCCAGGAGAAATATCAATGATCTCAGATAGGCACATGATACCACTCTAGTGGCAGAAAGCGGAAAGGAGCTAAAGAGGCTCTTAATGGGGATGAAACGGAGAGTGAAAGAAGCTGGCAGAAAACTCAACATTCAGAAAACTAAGATCATGGGATTTAGTCCCATCACTTAATTCAAATAGATGCGAACACAGAAACAGTGACAGAGGGCTCCAAAATCACTGCGGATGGTGATTTCAGCCCTGAAATTCAAAGACAGTTGCTCCTTGGAAGAAAAGCTATGACCAATCTAGACAGCATATTCAAAAGCAGGATATCACTTTGCACACAAACACCAAAATGGTCAAAGCTATGGTTTTTCTAGTAGTCACATACGGATGTGATATTTGGACAATAAAGAAGGCTGAGCGCCGAAGAATTGATAGCTCAAATTGTGGTGCGGGATAAGGCTCTTAAGAGTCTTTTGGACTCAAGAAGCTGAAACCAGTCAACCATAAGGAAATCAATCCTGAATATTCATAGGAAGGACTGACGCTGAGGCTGAAGCCGCAATACTTTGGTCTCTGTGTGTGCTGAATAAACTCATTGGCAAGATCCTGATGCTGAGAAAGATTGAAAGCAAAAGGAGAAGGGAGTGACAGAGGGTGAGATGATTGAACAGCTTTGTTGACTCAGTGGAGATGAATTTGAGGAAACTCCAGGCATTGACGAAGGATAGGGAAGCCTGGCTTGCTGCATTCCATGGGATCCAAGAGTTCCATACAACTTAGCCACTGAATAACAAACAACAAGAATGAAGGCAGAAGAAGCAGTGGTACATAGTACACAATGGAATATTACTCAGCCATAAAGGGGAACGTATTTGAGTCAGTTCTAACGAGGTGGATGAACCTCGAGCCTACTATACAGAGTGAAGTAAGACAGAAAGAGAAATAGAAATATCATATACTAACACATATATATGGAATTTAGAAAAAAACAGTACTGAAGAATTTACTTGCAGAACAGCATTGGAGAAACGGACATAGATAATAGACTTATGGAAATCGGGAGAGGGGAGGAGAGGGTGAGATGTATGGAGAGAGTAACATGGAAACTTACATTACCACATGTAAAAATAGATATCCAAAGGGAATTTGCTGTGTGTGTCAGGAAACTCAAACAGCACAGGGAGTGGGATGGGGAGGGAGATGCGAGGGATATTCAAAAGGGAGGGGATACATGTATACCTATGGCTGTTTCATGTTGAGGTTTTACAGAAAACAACAAAATTCTGTAAAGCAATTATCCTTCAATTAAAAAGTAAACAAACAAACAAAAAGAATGAAGGCAACAGATTACATCAAGGAAGCAGTAGTTTAGAATAATAATGACTCGTGAAAATTGTCTTTCAAATATCACAAATACTCATTTCCCCCTAGAAAGCAAGGACCTGAAATTATTGGAAGAAGAAAAAGATTTCAGGAGACCGTCTAGAACAAAAGAAGCAAAACCCTGATGGTAGATAAGCGATTCTGGAAGGAAGTCATCCTTACCCAAGCAGGATAGGTTCCTATATTTCTCTACCATCACGTCCCTGTACAATTCCTGCTGACCGAGGTCCAGCATTCCCACTCCTCTTGAGCAAAATCTATGGCCATATCCCAGAATGTCAGCTGTCCCTGAAATACAAAGGAAAGATGCCATGTGGCCATGGGAAGACTTCCTCATGTGACCCAAGATGAAAACAGCAAGTTCAGAGACCTGGTTGTGATTAGTGGTGTGGCTGATGGTACAGAATAATAACATTTTTACACAGTAATATTTTCCACCACATTCCGACCCCAAGAAAAGAGGATGGGATATGATCCACAAAGCATTATACAAACTATTGTGATCTGGAAGAGAAATTATAAAATGATCGGATCAACATTGGCATATTAATTTTTGAGTGTCATAAGCCTGTGAAACAGGATAAATTGTCTATCAAGAAAACAGGAGACATTAAAAAAAAGCATACTCTGATTCAAGAGTTTTGGAGTGGGGCCGATGCTCCACATTTTTTTTTTTTTTTCACTGACAACTCATTTTATTCCAATGAAAAACAAGTGAGATCTCCCCAGGCCCCTCAAAGACACAGTAGCATAGTTTGGAAAAGGCAAACATGGTGTGTGTTGAAAGCCCATTTCTCACTGTCAGCCTGTTCTCAAAACCAGAGCATGTGTTGCTGTACACACCTTTCAACAAGCAACCCTTTCTCTTAGCTGGGAGTGGCGAGTTCTGTTCTTGAAATACTTCCACAGTTACTCCTTCTCACTCTGAAGCTTCCAGGCTGGAAAAACAATTTCATCTATGCCAAAAATAGACTAATAAGAAACAATAAATATTAATATATACCTGTGTCAGTTGTACAGTCTCAATGCCTCAATAAATACCAGCATTTCTGCTACTGCTAATTTGTTTAATAAATTAGCTAGCCTGACATTCCACATGGTGTAAATCATCAATGCTGTTAGCACTGGAATGGAAACACTTCAAGTGATAATGGTTGGGTTTTCATCCTGCATATGTATTTTAGCCAGATAACCCCATCTCAACTCAGATGTTTAGAGCACCAATTCTCAGACCTTGGAAAGGGATTTTGCTCTCATGCTATCATACCTTCTTCCAGCCATCTCCTCCAAGATAGTAAGACGTTGACCTGTTAAAGCAGAGAAATTGCAGCCCTGAGTCAAGCTAAGAGGACAGGATAGACTCCAGACTAAAGATTCAGTTCCTATTTCAGATCTAAAGCAACTAATGGGAAAGTAGTAAAATTTGCTTTTTGATTTTCTCAGTAATACCATTCAGTCCCTCGCTTTTGATTCTATCCTTTTAGGTAAATAAAAATCTTCAGTCAAAATCTTCATCTTCCAATGCCCATTAATCAGCTACCAGCTATAGAGTTCTTGTAAGAACTGATTTAGTCTTGTGCGTATTTTCCAAATTAAATTTTTATGAAAGATTCCAGTAACAGATCCTACATAATTGAAATTAAGTCCCCTGGAGTTTTTCCTTTGAATGAAGTAAGAGATTTAGTTTAATTAAAATCTTTATCCACGGCTCCTTTAGTATGAGCTTGCCATTTACTAGCATGGATTTTTAAAGAGTAGAATTTTAAATCGGGTACAGACTAACTGAAAGTTTTTATGTTAGTTACAATTCTTTATTCTGACTCCTGTCATGGAAGAAGTACGGGAATCAGTATAACAGTTCTGTATTTTTTCCATAAGGTCACTTGAACTAGAGTTCTAGAAGCCGTCTGCTGTGGGAGTTGCTTACTCTTTGGTGCAGCTGTTCACCCACTTGGTAGAGGAGCAGAGGGTTGTGGGAGGCCCTGTGCAAGACCTCGGTCTGCACACATTGCCCGCAGACTTCTTGACCTCCTCAAGCTTGACAACCTGATCCTTGGGTTCTGCAACCTCTGCACCCTGCATTCCTTAACTGGTAGCATTATCAAGATATTTTTAGGTAGACGCTGTCAGGACCCAGGAAAAAAATGTTTCACAAATGTTTTGAGACCCTTATGCTTCATTTTACAGCTCATCAGTGAATGAAGTTAGAAGAGCCTTGTCCGCATTCTCTTGGTACTAAAATGCTGCTGTAGTAGCTGAGCTGTAGTATCTTATTGAAAACGTGCCACCACCTTGTCCCACTGTCCTCAGATGAGATCTTTAACAGACTTGGAGGCTTCTAGCAGGGGCCTCCTCGTGAGCCCTCAAACCCATTCAGCCGGGAGCTGGTGGAGCCGCAAGTTGGCCTTCAACACCTGGCTTCAAGAGCAGGGCAGGACTCCAGGCACTTGCGCAGGTGATTGGCAAAATCCACCTGGGTCTGCGAGAGGACCTGGTTGATGATGGTCTTCGGCAGCCATCCCTTGAGGTCAATGCTGAGCAGCCAGGTGAGTTTGGTCCTTGAGGGACTTCCAGCCAAGGGGCGGAGCACCATGCAGGTGGGGCCGTGCTCAGCTCTGATGACACCCTTCTGCTGGGGCATCTCCTCATAGAGTGTGGCCATGCCAGCCAGCACACACATGGAGCCCCGGCGCTTGGTACAGCGTACGCTCACAAAGTCTCGGGGCCCCACGAGGTTTCCTGCCGCCTCTGCAGCCAACTCGTGAGTGATGACCGTGTCTTTTCCAATCTTCTGCAGGACCTTGATCTCCTTGACATTGGGATTCCACTCGCCCATGGCCTCCATGCGCTCCACAAGCTCTTCATAAAGCCTCTCCATGGGCTGGTGCACCACCACCTCCAACCGGAACACCTTGCCCACGTCAGGGATCACTTTACTCAGCACCTCGTCCCCATTGGCCTGCTGGCTCTCCTTCTTCCAGCCCTCCTGGTCTTTGAGGATGCCCAGGGCCCTCTGCATGGCCTCCTCTCCCTGCTGGATATAGGCCAGCTCTTGGTCGCTGTAGAGAGGGTCTTCCAGCTGAGAACCTAGGAGAGAGCCGCAACGCGGAACCTGGTTAATCCACGCAGCTGGGGCCGGGCCCCCTAGGGCCCTCCGGTTCAGCTCCTGGCCGATGGCCAGCACAGCCTGCTGCTGCAGCCCCTTCATGCTGCGCACGTGTCTGTAGGAGCTTCCGGCACACAGCTTAAACGTCGCGAGAAGCATCTTTCCGGGCAGTAGGGGCAGGTGTGGAGTCTGGCGGGGATGCTGAGGGCTCCTGCTGTGGCCTCTGGTCCCGGAGGATGGCTGCTCCTGTGCTTCCTCAGCCTGACAGGGTTGTGGCCTCGGGCCCTGCAGCTGCCAATGCTCCGCATTTTTAACAAGCTTATTGTAACTAGTAATGTGAAGAAAACTGCTCCTTAAATAGCCATTTTAAGCTACATGAGCTGCAAAGAAATAGAATAGTAAAGATTCATACTTAAACATTGAATTGTAAGTGTTTTGCACATTTGAGAGGTCTGATAGAATAGTACCCAGGGCAGCTACAACCGTTTGACTTATTTAGTATATATTCTATGTCTTTCTAACAATTTTTTACTGTTAAATGCACCACATAAATAATATAAAATCAACACCATTGCAGTTCTACCTTTTTGCAAATATTTTGTCAAACATTCATTAAATGGCAGAGCTTGAATTTTGCTTCAGTTTGTGTGACCTAGAATTGAACTAATAAAACAAATACACAGAGACAACACTAATGAAAGTTTGTAGAAGTTTTAGAGGGACTTTTGTGGTGGTCCATCGTTGGGGTACTTTAATGGAACGGAACCTGGTGGTCCGGAGTTGATGATAAGAAAGTAAAAGAAGGAAAGAGGCTAATATTCCCTGGGTTACAGAGCAGGCCTCTGCGCTTCAGGGAATCAGCCAGAAAGAGAGAAAGAAAGAAGGACATGGGGACCCAAGTCTGGTGGTACAAGGGTGCTTTATTGAATTCCGTGTGAGTATTTATACTGTATTACAACGTAGCTTCTTCAGGTAAAGATCAAAAGACCAGACTTTACAAGTTACCAAGGAAACAGAGCAATAGAGGCCATAAGGCCAAAAGGCAATCCATATCAAAGTTCAGTTCAGTTCAGTTCAGTCGCTAGTCGTGTCCAACTCTTTGCGACCCCGTGAATCACAGCACGCCAGGCCTCCCTGTCCATCACCAACTCCCGCAGTTCACTCAAACTCATGTCAATCGAGTGATGCCATCCAGCCATCTGATCCTCTGTCATCCCCTTCTCCTCCTGCCCCCAATCCCTCCCAGAATCAGGGTCTTTTCCAATGAGTCAACTCTTCGCATGAGGTGGCCAAAGTATTGGAGTTTCAGCTTTAGCATCAGTCCTTCCAGTGAACACCCAGGACTGATCTCCTTTAGGATGGACTGGTTGGACCTTCTTGCAGTCCAAGGAACTCTCAAGAGTCTTCTCCAACACCACAGTTCAAAAGCATCAATTCTTCGGCGCTCAGCTTTCTTCACAGTCCAACTCTTACATCCATACATGACCACTGGAAAAACCATAGCCTTGACTAGACGGACCTTTGTTGGCAAGGTAATATCTCTGCTTTTTAATATGCCATCGAGGTTGGTCATAACTTTCCTTCCAAGGAGTAAGTGTCTTTTAATTTCATGGCTGCAATCACCATCTGCAGTGATTTTGGAATCCCCCAAAATAAAGTCTGACAGTGTTTCCGATGTTTCCCCATCTATTTTCCATGAAGTGAGGGGATCAGATGCCATGATCTTCGTTTTCTGAATGCTGAGTTTTAAGCCAACTTTTTCACTCTCCTCTTTAATTTTCATCAAGAGGCTTTTTAGTTCCTCTTCACTTTCTATCCATATCAAAGTGAAAGTGAAGTCACTCAGTCCTGTCCCACTCTTTGGGACCCTGTGGTCTGTAACCCAGTTTGCTCCTCAGTCCATGGGGTTCTCCAGGCAAGAATACTGGAGTGGGTTGCCATTTCCATCTCCAGGATCCATATCAAAAGAGGGTCTTAAATAATCCCTTTCACCAAATGGAGAAGCTAATGAAGGAAATCCTCTGTAAGCATCCCATCTCTATTATCTCAGTCCTGGGAGTGGCTTGTCACTCCTCTCCTCCTGAGAGGAACTGAAAAGGAACAGAGGGCTCAAGAGAGATAGGAAAGGGCACACAGGACTCCTACTGTGAAACATTCCCTGACAGTCCATGACTAAGACCTCAGCTCCCAAGGCAGGGGGATGGGTTCAATACCTGCTTAGAGAAATAGATCCCACACCCCACAACTAAAGTTCTCCAGTGTCAACAAAATCTCCCACATGGCTCCAAGATCCTGCCTGCTACAACTAAGACACAACCGAGCCAAACATATAAATTAGTGTATTTTTCAAAAGAACTTTATATAACTTGGGAGAATACCAAAACAAGAAAAAAATCATCAAATAATTTCAACATTTTTCTGCACACAGGGATACATTAAAATGAGATTATACTTACTAAGAATATTAAAGCTATTCATGTCAATAAAATCAAGATCATTTTTAAAGGGTTAATATATATACATCTACTTGTGGATGATATTCTTTGTACATTTTAGATACATTTAGGGTGGAAACATACACAGCAGTATAAGATAAATTAGGACTATTGGTTCTGAAGCTTTTCTTTCTTGAAAAACTGTATCATTTGTGTTGAGCTTTATCTTTCAACACAGTGGAAAACACATTAGCTCCATTATGATTGCTGTAAATATTTAAAAAAATACAAATAAGTGGTAAAAAGACTGTGTCTGTGATTTGAGCCTGGAGTGTTCTGGAAACATCACACCTGGGCTTGAGTGATCAATTCGCCTACCCCGAAAACCCACTATCTATAATCAACACAATGAGTGTTCATTCTCAGAAGCAAAGAGAAACCAAGAAGATGGGGGAGTTTCTCCATTAACTATGAGCATTTCCACACATTCCTTATTCCTTTTTTCCACAACCTTGTTTAAAGAGAGAAGTATGAACTTCATAGTCTCATGATGTCAGAGTGACGTCTCCAGAACCAGTGGGCATCAGATGTCACGGTGTAAATGAATCACATGAAAGATGCACAATCACTGCCTGGGCATTCTGGAATTAACAATGAAATTATAACTTGAATCTAACATTTAAAACTGTCAATTTTATGCAAATTTCATTTCACATATACTTCCCCTGTTTAGTATCCTAATAATGCATTTAAGTAGTAAGACTCAGCAATGCAAAGGACAGCATCTCCTAGCTTGCTTTTTATTTCTGAAAATTTTCGGAAAAACTGTGAACCTCTGAGTTGAGTCACTGGGCTTCCCAGCTGGCTCAGTGGTAAAGAATCTGCCTGCCAATGCTGGAGATGCGGCTTCAGTCTCGGGGTGGAGAGAATCCCCGGGATGAGGGAATGGGAACCCACTGCAAAATTCTTGCCTGGAAAATCCCATGGACAGAAGCCAGTTGGTTCTATGTATAATGGCATGCGGGGAGTGAGCTCCGCCCATGGCAAAGGTCACGAGGTAGGAGGCTTGGCATACGCAAAGGCGGGATCAAGCCTCAGGAGTCTCCCTGGAAATTCTCGAGCATCTACCCCCAAAACCAGAGTCTGCCTACTTTCTGCTTTGTGCTTTCACCTACACCTCTGACTTTATGGGGGACTGTCCCCCACTACCTCTCTCTGAAAAAAGAGTTAGCTTACAGCTCCAGTTAATAATTCCTGGGTGTGACAGTGTTTCAACCTACAAACTCCTTTGGAAATCCTCTAGCCTGCCTGAATAGGTTTTTCCGGCCACATGTGATTGTTCAGAGCCTCCCAACTGTGAGAGGCAGGAGATGTTCTAAACTGTCTAAACACAGATTCCTTTGGGTAGTTAAAAGATTGATTAGAAATTGTATTGGTGAAGGGTTTTTCACTTATTGGGCCAATGTTTGCTGCTAAGTCTCCATACTCCTTACCTACTGTGTCCTTGGCAGTGTATTGATTGATATAATGGGTGTATAGAAATGTAAGTAGTAGCCTCAATGTTTGTAACCTTGGATCCTTGAGTTAATTCTTTTCTTGATTGAGCCCACCTCACCTTTGCCCTATAGGAATGCAGCTTTGTCCAATGCTTTTTTGGAGGCTGGTGCCTGACTTTGGAATAATCACCTTTAGAGAAAGATAAGTTTCTTAAAATGTTAACAGGCCTCCTGGCCAGAAGATGATGTAATTCACCTGAACTTTTGCATATGATAAGTTTGAAAGCCTGGCTTCAATTAGGACCAGGAGCTGCTGTCCTTGCATGACTCCACCCCTTCCCCCATTATCCTCTATGCACTATTTAAGGTATAAAAACTACTTTGGAAAATAAAGTGCGGGCCTTGTTCACCGAAACTTGGTCTCCCCATGTCCCTCTCTCTCTCCCAAATTCTGGCTGAGTCTCCATCTGCAGCGCGGAACCCGCCATGCTTGCTAATTATGCCTGGGCTTCTAAGATCCGACCGGGGAGGCCTCAGTGTCTCCTCTCCTTCGGGAGAACGGAAGGACACCTGCGGCCTACGTAAGTGGTGCAAACTTCTTGTCTTGAAGTTTTATTGGTCTCCCGCGTAAACCAAGCTACTCAGCCTCTTTTCTCCACTAAATTTTCCTACTGAGCTATCCTCATCCTATTACTCTTTATATCTTTGATAAAATATTTAAATAAATAGGTCGCTGACGCTGCCCCGCTTCGAATACCCTGGATCAGCTGGGGCTGGTCCCCGGCAATGGCATTTTCAAACTCTGTTTTAAATATCTATATTGCATCCAGGTGCTAAGTCATCACTGCATTTCACAACGTCCCTAAAATCCCAACACTAAAACACATCCCAGTGGGAGTGAGGATAGGAGTGACTCCCCATGCTGATCTCTCACAAAAAAAAATAGTTTCAACAATTGAAAATCGCTGATTCACGGTGAGAATTCATCATGCTCCTTAGAAAGCGAGGATGCAGACAATGGATAAAAGGCTCTGGGACACAAGGAAGTAGTCTAAAGGGCTGGTCTTCACTATGATAAAAAGAAATAGGAAGAAATAAGATGATGAGATGCCCGGGACGAAAAACTAGCAGCAGAAAGCTAAAGGCTTGCAGATTCTCATTTGGGCATTTCAGGAGGAAAAGCAGATGCAGCCCCAGACCCAGGACAGGATATTTACCTGAGAAGTTGCCATTTCCTCCTCTTCTTCCTCCTGCTCTGCCTTCTCTGGGGATCGTACGATGCAAACACACTTCTGAGTTTTGAGAAAATACCGCTGAGGCCATTAAAACAGCTCTTTAACCTGCAACCAATGCTCCTACAGACAGAAGGGCCTTGAAAAGCTGAGAAGACCGACCTCTCCTGTCCTCTGTCTCAGGAGAGATTCAGGAACAATCAATTCCTACCTGGAGACCAGCCTGTGAACTTATTTCTTGATTCTTCTCTCCCCATAGAGAGCTCTTAACACTCTGCTCACACAGATGATGTGAGCTGACTGACTTCTCCTTTCCAAATCCAGATAGAACAACCCTGTTGCTTCTCCGTGGACGAAGCCAGGGCTCAGCTCTCACAGATAGATAAGGAGGCGCTTCCTAAACCTGGGCCTCTGCTTAGAATGCTCTGGAGCACTTCCTAGACACCGCAGTGTTGCTCCCACAGGACCAACATAGAACTCTGTTGGGAGGGCATCAGTGAGGTCAGTTCCTGACACTGGTCATGTGATCCTGATGGGAAACCAGATGGAAACCACTTGCCTAAAGATTCTTTCTGAACCATTTCAATGAATACAAATCCCTGGTGGTCAGGTCCCCACTCCAAGAAGTTATCAATCTGCAGGTCTACAGTGCGGCCGTTAATGGAGTCCTCAGCAAATCCCATCTTCTTCTGTTTCTTCTTCCAAACCAATGTTCAGGAGTCCTGAGCTCAAAGCCTCACACTCACCACACCTAAGACCTCTCTGTAGCGGAGGATTTCGGGCAGGAATTTCTGAGGCAGGTCAAAGCCAGAATTAGGCAGAGAAAACACCAGTTCTTGCAGTTTAGCCTGTAGAAGTTACACTGGGTGAGGTGCTCTGGGCTCCCTAGGGTGAGTGTGAATTAATCCATTCAAGCCAAAACAACAAATCCGGTGAGCAGTGTGAGGGTATCATTGAAGGGGGACTTGTAAAGTAGACCCTGGTGTTCAGCAAGACTGTTGATCTCAAGGAAGGTGGTCATATAGAGAGCAGGTGCTCACAGGACTGGCTTTTATGAGTTCAAGAAACCACAAGCTGCCTACTGCCCAGAGAGATGCTGAAGCAGCAACAGCATGGACCAGTTTAGGGAAATTGTCAACAATACTCATTTTTTGATATAAGGATATGAGATTTGTGACTTTTACAGCTTACCAGACAAAGCCTAGGAAGCACTTAGGAAGCATGGTATACACTAATTCCACGCCTCTTCCAGGAAGACTTTCTAATACGTTTGTGGGTTATCACATAAGTTGTCTTCATTTCAACACTGTCAAGTAATAATCATGACTTGTGTGTTGATATTATAAAGATACATCAATATTGCAGTGAACTCTCGTTGTGTTTTTCTTACAAATCAACGATATTACTATTGAAAGTTTGGAACCAACTTCTATCTTACTTTAATACATGGAAAGATTAAATGATCACTTACATCATGGCAACTTCCAGATATTTCGCATCAATGCCAAACACCTCCATTTAGATAGTCATTGTCCATTTTACATTATGGTATCCTTCATCTTCTAATGGAGGATAGATAGAAACGGTTGCAACACAATATAAAAAGGCTAATCTTTAATAAACCATAAAAAAAAAACTACATTTCCAAACACAGTAGAAAGCTTAGTATGGATTGAGTGTTCAATTACATTCATGTCAAAGAATCTCAAATCACATCATTCTAAACAAGCATACAGATAGCAATCCACTCGAGTACTATTGCCTGGAAAATCCCATAGACACAGGAGCCTGGTAGGCTACAGTCTATGTGGTTGCAAAGTTGGACACGACTGTGCGACTTTACTTTTGCTTTCATACATACAGTGTTAAGAATTGTAACTTTCTAACCATCAACCTTCATCTCACGATTCATGCTAATACGTCCATTTTCTATGTGCTTTAACTATGGAGTACTCCCTACAGTCATTGTACTTCAGAGAAACTTCTGAAAACAAGATTGGTGAAATGCCTTCTATTATGCAATCTCTGATATTTATTTCCATTTAACTTTTGATTAAATACTTTTCTACATATTGTTTACATCATTTCCATTGGTTTTTTGTATAAACTCTTGTGTTTTCTGATGCATGTTTAGCGCAAACCTCTTCCATCACTTGTTCCATTATTAGAGTTTCTCTCCAGTGTGTGTTCTCTGATGTTTACTGAGATGAGCACTCTGACTAAAGGCTTTGCCACATTCGGTACATTCATAAGGTCTCTCTCCAGTATGCATTCGCCGATGCAGAGTAAGAGCTGACTTGTAACCAAAGGCTTTGCCACATTCAGTACATTTATATGGTCTCTCTCCAGTATGCACGCGCCGATGTTCAGTAAGGTTATAACGCGTAATAAAGGTCTTGCCACATTCTGTACATTTATAACGTCTATCCCCGGTATGAATTCGGTGATGTTGAGTAAGGGCCGAACTCCTAATAAAGGCTTTGCCACATTCTTTACATTTGTATGGTTTCTCCCCAGTATGGATTCGATGATGTCGAGTAAGAACTGAGCAATGATGAAAGGCTTTGTTACACTCTTTACATATATAAGGCTTCTCTCCAGTATGGATTCGCTTATGATAGGTTAGATCTGAGTAACAGATAAAGGCTTTGCTACATTCTGTACACTTATAAGGTTTCTCTCCAGTATGAATTCGCTGATGTTGAATAAGATTTGAGCTGTAGGTAAAGGCTTTGCCACATACTGTACATTTATAAGGTTGCTCTCCAGCGTGAATTCGCTGATGTCGGGTAAGAAATGAGGAGCGACGAAAGGCTTTGTTACATTCTTTACATATATAAGGTTTCTCTCCAGTATGAATTCGCTGATGTTCAATAAGGTCTGAGTTGCAAATAAAGGCTTTGCTACATTCTGTACATTTATAAGGTTTCTCTCCAGCATGAATTCGCTGATGTTGAATAAGGCTTGAGTTGTAAGTAAAGGCTTTGCTACATTCTGTACATTTATAAGGTTTCTCTCCAGTATGAATTCGCTGATGTTTAGTAAGAAGTGACTTGTAAGTAAAGGCTTTGCCACATACTGTACATTTATAAGGTTTCTCTCCAGTGTGAATTCGCTGATGTTGAGTAAGAAATGAGGAACGACGAAAGGCTTTGTTACATTCTTTACATATATAAGGTTTCTCTCCAGTATGAATTCTCTGATGTTCAATACGGTCTGAATTATAAGTAAAGGCTTTGCTACATTCTGTACATTTATAAGGTTTCTCTCCTGTATGAATTCGCCGATGTTGAATAAGAAGTGAGTTGTAAGTAAAGGCTTTGCTACATTCTGTACATTTATAAGGTTTCTCTCCAGTATGAATTCGCTGATGTTCAGTAAGGTCTGAGTTGTAAGTAAAGGTTTTGCCACATACTATACATTTATAAGGTTTCTCTCCAGTGTGAATTCGCTGATGTTCAATAAGAAATGAGGAACGATGAAAGGCTTTGTTACATTCTTTACATATATAAGGTTTCTCTCCAGCATGAATTCGCTGATGTTGAGTAAGAAGTGAGTGACAGTTAAATGCTCTGCTACATTCTCTACATTTGAAAGGTTTCCTTCCTGTATGAATTCTCCTATGTCTACTTAGATTGGATGACTTACTAAACACTTTCTCACATATCTTACACTTGTTTTCTTCCTGTGCATTCTGAACAGTGTCCTGTTGAGTAAGTTCTGAACAGTGATTAGAAACCTTACCATATTCACTACAAGTCCTCTCTCCAGTACAAGTACTCTTATCTAGAGAAAAACCTGACATTTGATCAAAGGTATTTCTACATTTATTACTTTTAGAATCCTTGTTTGAAGATTCAGGTCCCTGAGGTTTCTTAAGGTTTGAGTCTCCTTCAACTGTGTACCTAGTTTCATTGCCTGAATATCTTCTCAGTCCGCCATAAATACTCTTGTAATTATTGGAGCTGGGGCTCTTACTTAAGGTCTGACTCCTTTTATTATACATGGAAAGTTGTTGTGTATTAACCATATCACAATATGTATGAAACAATGATGGTTGGATTGCATCTCTTCCATCATCATCAACAGTATATATCTTGGAATGGATAGAAGATATCTGTCGGGGGAAGAATAATGACCCCCTGCTCATGGATCCCTCAAATTGCTTAGACTGTGAGTTTTCACACTCATTGTTAAATTGTAGGTGTTCAGACATGCTTGAATGTATGTTTAGTAGAAGCCTACGTTCACAACTGTCTGAATGAGTATTTGCAGTAGAGACTAGATTACCTTCCAGATTTTCCACGTTTTCTTTTAGAGAACACGTATGTTTCATAAAAGGATGGAAATCTTTTCTTAAACACTTACACTTCTCGGCAGATATTGAAGATTGAAGTTGCTGTTTTTCCCAATTTGACTCACGTTGCTCATTTCTTTTTGCAGTACTCTTAGGATTACGTGTAAGTGTCTCCATTTCTTTATGTCCATATAAACATCCTCTCTGTCTTTCATATACTCTGGTATATTCCCAATCTTTCATTAAATTTAAGTTTCTGAGGTGAAATGTTTGATATATTCCTAGGTTTGCTTTTTGGAATACATCTTCTAACACTGGATTCTTTGGCATCAAATCCTGGGTGTCTTGCGGAGACACAGCTGAAAGATACCAAATAACAAGTAATTTTACCTGCTATTCTCAGTGAATATCTTTAAAGATTTACAGAAAATTGATGAGCATAGCGAGTTTAAAAATAAAATGGAGATGGAAGGATCAAGATGCCAGAGGCTTAGGCAGATGTGGAGCTCATCTCTCTCTCCACAAGTGAATGAGAAACGGAATAATTCTCACACAGCCCAGCTGAACACTAGCAGAGGCCCTTGGAAATCTGAAAGGACAAGAAAGATTCCTGCTCTGCAGGGTAGGACAAAAGAAAGAAGGAAAAAGAAGAGGAGAGGAAGTGGGTTGGGGCCTGCAACCCTGCAGGGAGAAGAAAATGAGGAGAGGTCCCCATATCCGAGGAAGCCCCTCGCTAGGGGAGCTCAGTTTGGACAGAAAGAGAGTCTCATTCTTTGTGGGAAGAGAACATGGCAAACAGTGTGTGGCAGCAGGACAGAGTGAGACCTGCACACAGGGTACTGACCCCAGCCCTGCCCACCCAGCCTTAGAGGCATGTCCAGCAATACAGACAAGGGCTGGGTGCCGAAATGTGGGGTTTGGAGAGCAGACCGAGGCAGAGGACTGCGGTTCGCTGTGAGGAGACATCCTGAGGGGACGGGAGTGAGGGAGGAGGTCTATAAAGGGATGCTTGTGGAGGAAGCGTGAACCACCACAGAGAGAGTGTCATTGTTGAGTGATGCCCAGGGAATGAGCCCGCTGCATCCCTTGTCCCTTGTGCCCGCCCCTGCTAGCCAAGGACTAGGAAGAACTCTACCCAGCCTGGGGTCTTTTGAGCCCCAGCCATGGCCTACCCCATCGACCTCCTCCACAATCAGCAGAATCCTGAGCTCTGGGGCAGCCTCAGGAGAAGACACCTGTGAGTTGGCCACATGCACAGATGCAGCAGAAAGCACAGGTGAACGCCAGCAATAAAGAAGAAAAGCTGAAAACTCTCCTTGCAGCAACACCAGCCACGGTCTTACACCCATGACCAGCTTTGTAACCTCAGCCCCAACAAAGCATCTGAAACAACAACCAAGGGCTCTCTCATTCATGGCAGGTATGGCTTTAGTAGGTGTAGACTTTGTGAGCTCCTACACAAGGGGGCTGGGCCAGGACAGAGCCTGAGCTGCTCCGTAGCACCACAGCGGGTCCAGTTCCACGCTGAATGCAATCCCAGGACCTGACTTCATCGAATCCATTCTAGTGACCTTGTGAAAACAACATCTGAGAGACACCAGGGCCATGTGCCATCATGCCCATGGTCAAGGTGGGGACAAGAGCAGTTCCAACACTACATAAGGAGAGCCTGCAGAACGCATGAGAGGGGGCACGACAGCAAACCCTGAGGTGAACATTCCTAGAGGAGTAATACTTAGTGTCTTCTCTCCCAGTGGGTATGCTCCAATGCCACCTGCCTCGCACCACAGATCAGAATCACAGTGAAGACTCAGATCTGGGGGCTGTATTCCACCACGCAGGGAGCAGGCACCACCAGAGACAAGGCAGTAACAACCACAGAACAAGGGGGAAACAGCCCTGAATATCCAGGGCAGGCTCTGGTCACAGTTAACAGCAATCAGAGCACAGATCAAGAGAGGATAAGGGCACAAACTTCTGGACCAACCTCACCCACTAAGGTGCAGATACCAGAAGGAAGACTAACTAGGTGGCTGCACCCTTCAAAACAAAGACCACAAACAGAATGCAGGACAATATGATATGGCAAAGAAATATGTTGCAGGGCAAGAAACAACATAAAACCTTCCAAGGACCACTGAGTTAAGAGGTGACAGGCAATCTGATGATTACTTCTTGCTTTTAGTCATCTTAAGTGGAGACACCAAACACTTTCACAAATCCTAGGTGCCTAGTAATTCTAAAATCCACTTCTTGCCACACATGTTTCTGAGAATGTGTTATTAGATGTTTCAATCTAAGAATCACAAATGAGAGTGACAGAGAAGTAGTCAGAAACTGAGGACACATAAGACAGTGTCCGAGGAAGCTGAATACAAATAAGATAAACTTAATAAAGTACTAGTTTTATTTATTTATTTATTTTATCCACCACAGGTATACCTGTGTTCCCCATCCTGAACCCTCCTCCCTCCCCATACCCTCCCTCTGGGTCGTCCCAGTGCACCAGCCCCAAGCATCCAGTATCGTGCATCGAACCTGAACTGGGAGAGAGACTTTAAAACTATGATTGAAAGAGGGAACTCTACTCATTGCTCTGTGGAGACCTAAATGGGAAGGAAATCAATAGGACGGTAAAGACTAGAGATCTCTTTAAGAAAATTAGAGGTACCAGGAATATTTCATGCAAAGATGGGAACAATAAAGGAGAGAAACAGGATGGACCTAAAAGAAGAAGATATTAAGAGAAGTTGGCAAGAATATATGGAAGAACTATACAAAAAAGATCTTAATGACTGAGATAACCATGATGGTGTGGTCACTCACCTAGTAACAGACATCCTGGCATCCAAAGTAAAGTCGGCCTTAGAAGCCATGACTACCAACAAACCTAGTGCAGGTGATGGAACTCCAGCTGACCTATTTCAAGTCCTAAAAGATGATAATGCTAAAGTTCTGCACTCGATAAGCCAGCAAATTTGGAAAACTCAGCAGTGGCCTCAGGACGGGAAAAGGTCAGTGTTCATTCCAATCACAAAGAAAAGCAATGCAAAGAACGCTCAAACTACTACACAATTTCCCTCATTTCAAACAATAGCAAAGGCTACAAATTCTCCAAGCGAGGCTTTAACAGCATGTGAACCGAGAGCTTTCAGATGTTCAAGCTGGATTTAGAAATGGCAGAGGAATCAGAGATCAAATTGCCAACATCCCTGGGATCATATAAAAAGTGAGAGAGTTCTGCAGAAACGACGACATCTGCTTTATTAACTATACCACAGCCTTTGATTGTGTGGACAACAAGAAACTGTGGAAAATTCTTAAAGAGATGAGAACACCAGACTACCTTACCTGCCTCCTGAGAAACCTGTATGCATGTCAAGAAGCAACAGTGAGAACTGGACATGTGACGACGGGCTGATTCCAAATTGGGAAAGGAGTTCATCAAGGCTGTATACTGTCACCCTGCTAATTTAACTTATATGCACAGTACATAATGTGACATACTGGGAAAGATGAAGCACAAATTGGAATCATGATTTCAGGGAGAAATATCCATAATCTCAGATATACAGATGACACTACCCTTAGAGCAGAAAGCGAAGAGGAACTGAGGAGTCTCTTGATGAAACTGAAAGAAGAGCCTGAAAAAGCTGGCTTCAAACTCAACCTTCAAAAATCAAAGATCATGGCACCGGTCAGATCGTTTCAGGGCAAATAGTGGGAGAAAGAGTGGAAACAGTGAGAAACTGTATTTTCTGGGGGTTCCAAAAGCACTGCAGATGGTGACTACTGCCATGTAAGTAAAACACGCTTGCTCCTTGGAAGAAAAGCTATGACCAACCTAGGCAGCATATTAAAAACCACAAACATTACTTTGCTGACAAAGGTCCATCTAGTCAAAGCTATGGTTTTTCCAGTAGTCATGTATGGATGTGAGAGTTGGACCATGAAGAAAGTGGAGTGCTGAAGAATTGATGCTTTTTAACTGTGGTATTGGAGAAGACTCTTGAGAGTCCCTTGGACTGCAAGAAGATCACACCACTCCATCCTAATGGAAATCAGTCGTCAATATTCGTTGGAAGGACATGGTGAAGCTGAAGTTCTGATACTTTGGCCACCTGATGTGAAGAACTGACCCACTGAAAAAGACCTTGATGCTGGGAAAGATTGAAGATGAGAGGAGAAGGGGACGACAGAGGGTGAGATGGGAGATGGTTGCATGGCATCACTGACTCGATGGATATGAGTTTCAGCAGGCTCTGGGAGTTAGTGATGGACAGGGAAGCCTGGCCTGCTGCAGACCATGGATCGCAGACTCAGATTCGCTGGAGCAACGGAACTGAACGGACCGATATGCATAAATAATTGTCTCTGGTGTATAGGAGAACAAAATTGGAAAACAGCTATATTCCAATTAGAACTTTTAATAAAGATTTCTTCATATAATCTAAAAATTGTCATAGTTTGAATCAACCATTAATAATGTAGTGGAAAATGTGCTAAGATTTTATGTCAATGTATTTTAAAATTCTATGAGGTAAGAAAACACAATAAAGTATTTTAGCATGTTAGAATTGGGGCAAATACACTAAAGATATTTTATATGAGATCATATAAGGTAATGAGAAACTTTCAAGTCAATCTGAGATGTGCACTGGTTCATTTTCACCAGATTTTGCTTTCTGCAGTGAAAAATTACTTGAATTTGAAATTTATTTAGAAGGTCCTATGTGTCGCTCCTAGTGGATAGGAAATTATAAATCAGAGAATAAAATCCTGTCCCTAGTATTCCTGGAAATTTGGCAGTTTGTCTACCACTTGACTCACACATTTCTGTCTAGAGGTAGAAGGAAACTTTAACAGGACTGTCATACAGTTACTCAGAAACGGGCAGAGTTTTCCTAGGTCCCCCAAGAAATCAAAGAGCAACGAATGAATGTAATTTGTCAAAAGCCAAGAAGAGACTTTTAGGTCACACTATGATGGAGAAAAGTAATCACTGGAGATAAATTCATGAATGATTAAAGAGAGAGAATGAGGCAGGTTATACATTTCTATCACAGTAGCAGAACAAACCCAGGTTTTCAAAAACCATTTCCATTGAAGCAAATCTCCCAACACCACCTGAGTCATCATCTCCAACCATTCATACCTACCTGGGTAAATGGCTGTTGTCTTCATTCTCCTTATATTCCTGGGATCCTTCAATAGCTCCAGAAAGGTGACCAGGTCCACCTTAGACACAAGCCCTGGTGATCAGAGAAAGGAATATTTGTATTGTTAGAGATTCATCAGTATCGAATCCAATATGTATTCAGGTGAGACGAGAATGCATTTTCTTCTAGACAACGATTTCCTGAAATACTTTATTCAAAGCCGCTATACAATACTAACACACACCTCACAATCTGGTCCTGAGATTCTGGTCAAGTAGTACTAAGGCAAAGGTAAGTAGAGTCAATGTGAGATTAAGAGAGGGTGCAACTATTTAATACCACAGAACTTACACAATTACCAGTAACCTAGAATGAAGGACGCAGAGTACATCAAGGAAGAAAAACATCACCAGCACAATGATTCATCATGAAGCCTTTCTTTCTAAACCCAGAAATAACCCATTATCCCCTAGAGAGCACAGATCTGAAAATACTGTGGGAAGCAGAAAATTTCAGAAGACATTCTAGAAATGACGGAACAAAACCGCAGTGGGTAGATAAGGGATTCTGGAAGGCAGATATCCTCACCCAAGGAGGCCAGGTTCCTGTAGTTCTCTAACATCACATTCCTGTACAATTTCCGCTGACCGAGGTCCAGGCATTCCCACTCCTCTTGAGTGAAGTCTATGGCCACATCCTGAAACGTCAGCCGTTCCTGAAATACAAAGTACAGATGCCAATAGCCTGTGGGAAGTCTTCCTAATGTGATCCAAATACCATTCAGTCAGATAAAATCTGAGTAATAGGCAAATTTGGCCTTGGAATACGGAATGAAGTAGGGAAAAGACTAATAAGAGTTTTGCCAAGAAAATGCACTGGTCATAACAAACACCATCTTCCAAGAACACAAGAGAAGACTCTACACATGGACATCACCAGATGGTCAACACCAAAATCAGATTGATTATATTCTTTGCAGCCAAAGATGGAGAAGCTGTATACAGTCAACAAAAACAAGACCAGGAGCTGACTGTGGCTCAAACCATGAACTCCTTATTGCCAAATTCAGACTTAAATTGAAGAAAGTAGGGGAAATCACTAGACCATTCAGGTATGACCTAAATAAAATCCCTTATGATTATACAGTGGAAGTGAGAAATAGATTTAAGGGCCTAGATCTGATAGATAAGAGTGCCTGATGAGCTATGGAATGAGGTTCGTGACATTGTACAGGAGACAGGGATCAAGACCATCCCCATGGAAAAGAAATGCAAAAAAGCAAAATGGTTATCTGGGGAGGCCTTACAAATAGCTGTGAAAAGAAGAGAAGTGAAAAGCGAAGTAGAAAAGGAAAGATATAAGAATCTGAATGCAGAGATCCAAAGAATAGCAAGAAGAGATAAGAAAGCCTTCCTCAGCAATCAATACAAAGAAATAGAGGAAAACAACAGAACGGCAAAGACTAGAGATCTCTTCAAGAAAATTAGAGATACCAAGGGAACATTTCATGCAAAGATGGGCTTGATAAAGGACAGAAATGGTATGGACCTAACAGAAGCAAAAGATATTAAGAAGAGGTGGCAAGAATACACAGAAGAACTGTACAGAAAAGATGTTCACGACCCAGATAATCATGATGGTGTGATCACTGACCTGGAGCCAGACATCCTGGAATGTGAAGTCAAGTGGGCCTTAGAAAGCATCACTATGAACAAAGCTACTGGAGGTGATGGAATTCCAGCTTTTTCAAATCCTGAAAGATGATGCTGTGAAAGTGCTGCACTCAATATGCCAGCACATTTGGAAAACTCAGCAGTGGCCACAGGACTGGAAAAGGTCAGTTTTCATTCCAATCCCAAAGAAAGGCAATGCCAAAGAATGCTCAAACGACTGCACAATTGCACTCATCTCACATGCTAGTAAGTAATGCTCAAAATTCTCCAAGCCAGGCTTTAGCAATACGTGACCCGTGAACTTCATGATGTTCAAGCTGGTTTTAGAAAAGGCAGAGGAACCAGAGATCAAATTGCCAACATCCGCTGGATCATGGAAAAAGCAAGAGAGTTCCAGAAAAACATCTATTTCTGCTTTATTGACTATGCCAAAGCCTTTGACTGTGTGGATCACAATAGATTGTGGAAAATTCTCAAAGAGATGGGACTACCAGACCACCTGACCTGCCTCTTGAGAAATCTGTATGCAGGTCAGGAAGCAACAGTTAGAACTGGACGTGGAACAACAGACTGGTTCCAAATAGGAAAAGGAGTTCGTCAAGGCTGTATATTGTCACCCTGCTTATTTAACTTCTATGCAGAGTACATCTTGAGAAATGCTGGACTGGAAGAAACACAAGCTGGAATCAAGACTGCCAGGAGAAATATCAATAACCTCAGATATGCAGATGACACCATACTTATGGCAGAAGTTGAAGAGGAACTCAAAAGCCTCTTGATGAAAGTGAAAGTGGAGAGTGAAAAAGTTGGCTTAAAGATCAACATTCAGAAAACGAAGATCATGGCATCTGGTCCCACCACTTCATGGGAAATAGATGGGGAAACAGTGGAAACAGTGTCAGACTTTATTTTTTGGGGCTCCAAAATCACTGCAGATGGTGAATGTAGCCATGAAATTAAAAGACGCTTACTCCTTGGAAGGAAACTTATGACCAACATAGATAGCATATTCAAAAACAGAGACATTACTTTGCCAACAAAGGTCCATCTAGTCAAGCTTTGGTTTTTCCTGTAGTCATGTATGAATGTGAGAGTTGGACGGTGAAGAAGGCTGAACGCTGAAGAATTGATGCTTTTGAACTGTGATATTGGAGAAGACTCTTGAGAGTCCCTTGGATTGCAAGAGGATCCAACCAGTCCATTCTGAAGGAGATCAGCCCT
Organism: Bos indicus; assembly: GCF_029378745.1. Classification (NCBI taxonomy): domain Eukaryota; kingdom Metazoa; phylum Chordata; class Mammalia; order Artiodactyla; family Bovidae; genus Bos; species Bos indicus. The sequence goes on from NC_091777.1 coordinate 60,979,604, forward strand.
GGGATTTCTTTGGAAAGAATGATGCTAAAGCTGAAACTCCAGTACTTTGGCCACCTCATGCCAAGAGTTGACTCACTGGAAAAGTCTCTGATGCTGGGAGGGATTGGGGGCAGGAGGAGAAGGGGACGACAGAAGATGAGATGGCTGGATGGCATCACTGACTCGATGGATGTGAGTCTGAGTGAACTCCGGGAGTTGGTGATGGAAAGGGAGGCCTGGGTGCTGTGATTCACGGGGTTGAAAAGATCGGAAACGACTGAGCGACTGAACTGCACTAAACTGAGATTCTTTGGCTGGCAATACTCTGTTTTCTGTCATTCTGATGTGCCAGGAGAGGAATGGGTCCCTTGGGGTCATGATTATGGGTAAGTGTAAACAAACCGGTTCAGAAGTTAAGAAGCTTATCAAGTCCAAAGAAACAGCATTTCAGGAAAGAGACGGAACAAACAAACAACAGGACTATGCCTCTTACCTCGGAATGAGTCATTTCTGACTCCTTGCTTTCCTCTTCCTCTGGGCTTCCTTCTCACGTAAGATCAATCTTGGGAAGTGACCCCTGAATGTTGAAAATAGACTGTTCAATACTTAGAAAAACACATCGAGCTCCCTGTCACACAGCCCCATACAGAGGATCTCAACAGGTACAAAATACAATCCTCTACGGCCACTGACACAGCAGGGATTCTGGAACATTTTATTCTTTTCTTCAGAACTCGCGGCCCTTCCTGTGAAAACCACACGTTCTAGGCTGACCCTCCCCTTCAAACCTTAGGCGAGACCCTGACCAAACTCCATACAGAATAGAGCCTCCTTCACCTCTTCGTGGATCAGGGACTTAGGGGTTGGGCAATACAGGACTTTAATCAGCGGTCTCTACAAGTTAGAAGGCAGAACTGCCAGAGAAGGACGTGGACTCTAGAACGATATTAACAGGAAGCGGACGTGGACCCCAGGGACCCGGCAGCTAAGACAAAGGACTTCAGAACTTCTCACGGCGATGCGAGGACACACACACTGGGGACGGGAAAATGGGGACGGTGGTTTGAACGTTCACAGAGACCCCCGAAAGCCACGTGTGAAGGACAACAGGCAGTGGGACAAGGAATCGGGTTTTAAACAAACAAAACTCACCAGAACACTCTGTCGCTCATTTAAACGCAATTCCGGGTCTGCAGGATACTGCGCACGCGCGGGCGGAAGATCCAGTACAGAGGAAGGTGAGTGCGCTACGGGGCGGCCAAAGATAGGCGACGAAAGGGGAGAGGGTGGGACGAGGCCGGAAGCGCAGGTACTTATGGGCGGGGCCAGTGGGGACGGGGCCTTGCTCCCCTCACCCCCGCCCCTCTCGGTTTTGGGTCTGTTGGTCCTTCTGTCCTGCTGTGCTTCCTTTCTCTGCCTTTTAATGCCTTTAAATCTCTTTGATTTCCTCTGGAGCAGAGCTGCTTCCTGCCTGTTCTAAGTTAGTGTTTCAAACAACTTAAGGCAAAAGAGAAGAATTTTGAGAGCTGCCTCTATGGAAAGCCGAGACGTTTTCAGCAAGTTGAAAAACGGGGAAAATTCAAAAGCCCTTTGTGGGAGTGTGTGAAGATGGGTGTGTCCTCGGTGATGAAAAGCAGAATGTAACCGCTCAGATAATCCGTTGAGAGGAAGCCTCAGTAATTGTAACCAGAAACCTGCTTACATCAGGGAAGCTGGCTTTTCTCTTAAGAAGTGATTCCAGAAAGAAAGAGGGAGATAGGAATCCACATTGTCGTTTATAACGTAACCACAGAAATGACATACCGTTGCTCCTGTCAGAATCTGTTGATATACAGATTGCTTCTGTTAATTGTTGCTGCTGCTGCTGCTGAAGCAACCAATTGCCTTTCTTCTTCCAGGACTGAACAAGTTTCCAAGAAGCAGGACTTCTTGTGCTAAAACTGGGCACGAAACTAGGCAAATGGGACGCGTGGATCACATCGACTGCTCTGCACTGAGCTTCCCAAACACCCTCCCCTCCTGTTGGCTTTCTTTCCTAACCTCCTCCTCTTCACGCAGTCCTTGAAAGGATAATCTGGAGAATCGCTAACGCAAGACAGAAAAAATAGTAAAAGGCCCACAGACCATTGTATCCCAGGAAAGTACACCTTTCTCTTTAAATGTGAGATTAGCAACTTCCCTAGTAGTCCAGTGGTTAAGATGCTGTGCTTCCACTGCAGGTTATTATTGGGTTCAATCCCTGCTCGGGAAGTTAAGATCTCAGAGTTGAAGGTTTAATCATTTCTTACACAGAAAGAGCATTAATCATTACAATATAAAGGAAAATATATGTCAAGGTAATAAATTACTTATTAAAGAAAATGTGTTTTGGATCATCCCCAGCAGCCCAGTGGTTAAGACCCCATCTTCCGATGCAGCATTGCGGTTACTTCCCTAGCCAGGGAGCTAAGATCCCACATGTTTTGGGGTGTGAACAAAAAAGAAATTATGTTTCTTAAGTATCTGTGAGTGGGGACAAATTCTAAGTAGAGGATATTGATACTGATTTTCATGATAAATGTATCAGTAGGTCAAATCTCACGGTTCCCTGCTGGAACCTCTGGTTCTGAATATGACTTTGGTCACGAAGAACTAGGAGAATATTCTCTAGGGAGTTGGCACTAAGGTGTACCTGCTATTGCAGACTACAGTGGAAATTAGGCGGGAATTTCTATCAGACATTGAATCCTAACTATAAACAGGGGGTATTTGCCTCAAGATACTTTTTGAGAATTTCTATGACATTTCAGACAATGAGGTATGAAAATGTCACCTTTGTAAGATGACAGATGGAGAAATTCTTGAAAATCCCTCTCAGGTGCTTTGGCTCCATTTCTCTACTCATAATCTAAATGGAGGCACAGTTCAGTGGTCTCAAGAATAGGAAATAACTCATTTTTGGTAGAAATGCTTCTCATGGATACTAACTATACAAGCAGACACATGAAATTCCCTTCCTTTGTCAGACCTCAGTATTTACTACAGGTTCCTTGTGAGTCCCTGTCTGTCTCCAGGGACCAAAGGGACTAGAACCTTCCTCAAGCATTTCAAGAGTCCCTTTGGAGAGGATCGGTACAAACCTTTAATTGTTCTTTTATCATTAGCAACTGAGCCATAAAGATTTCCACAAATAATCTCAGTTCTCCAAGCCTGTCTCACATCGCAGATACAGGTGAAAAGATAATTGCAGTTCTGAAGGGTCATGAGGTCACAGAATCACAAACCCCTATCTAGGGGTCTGGCTGTGTCCCTCCCCATCACAGGAGCAGCTTGATGTGACCTGCACTCTGACCCAATATCTGGGCTATGTGAGGATATCAAGTGAGTATTTTCTGTTTCAGCTTGTGGGCAAGAATCTGCAAGAAACAGGTGCTTCCAGGAGTCTGGGTTGGTGACCATTCAGGAAAACAAAGTGTTCTGACTCAAAATAATGCAGTGCCAAAGCAACACTGGAAGGAGGAAGAATTCAAAAAATGTAATTGAGCTATGAAAGAGAGATTAGGTGCGACCAGATGTCAGTTCACAATGCCTCCTAACATATCTTACTGTAATTCTTTTTGAAAAATATTTATTTCTTTGGCTATACTGTATCTTTGGAAAAGGCAATGGCAGCTAAGTCCAGTACTCTTGCCTGGAATAACCCATGGACGGAGGAGCCTGTTATGTTGCAGTGCGTGGGGTAGTTAAGAGTGGGACATGACTGAGCGACTTCACTTTTCACTTTCAAGAATTGGAGAAGGAAATGGCAATCCACTCCAGTGTTCTTGCCTGGAGAATCCCCGGGATGGGGGAGCCTGGTGGGCTACCGTCTATGGGGTCACACAGAGTCAGACACGACTGAAGTGACTTAGCAGCAGCAGCAACTGGATCTTACTTGTGCTATATGGGATTTAGTTCCCTGATCAGGGATCAAACCTAGGCACCTCCCCCAAGTCCTGACCCCCCACCCCCCACCCCCGCCCTCGCCGAAGCTAGCATTGAGAGCCAGGTGTCTTAGTCACTGGACAACCAAGGAAATCACAGTATAACTTTTGTGACAGTGATTGTTATTTTAGAATCCAAGCGATATGAAACCTAAAGTTTAGTATAACTAATGACTGGAATTGCAGAGATATATGGGAAATCATGGAGTACCTTACAGAAATCATACATTTGGGGGGTTACTATATGTGTGCCAACAGTACCTCCATGAGTAATAAATCTATTAGAATGATATTTATTAGAAACAGTGTATACAGTTGACAATTGTGTGCTTAGTCCAATCGTCGTGTCTGACTCTTTGCAACGCCATGGACTGTAGCCAGCCAGGCTCATCTATCCATGGAAGTCTCCAGGCAAGAATAGTGGAGTGGGTAGCCATATCCTTCTCCAAGGGATCTTTCCAATCAAGGTATTGATTCCTGGTTTCCTGCATTCTAGGCAGGTTCTCTACCATCTGAACTACCAGAAAGCAGTAGAAATACCTGCTCTAACTCTAGAATTTATAAAGTGCTTAACAGAGACATTGTTTCCTATTGAAAAATCCATAATTGGGTGATTTGGGTCAGACCATTTTCCAAAAGTAACTTCAGAAATGGGTTTCAGATGGCAGCTATGAGGCATAAAAGCATAGTGTGTCCTATTCTCTGATTTGAAAATATTCTCAAAATTTATAGTTGTATAACTTCATTTTACAAAATAAAAATCACTTTCTTAAAATGTCATTTTCTTTATATGTGATATATTAATGTTTCAGATATCTTGACTTCCGCTCAATATGTTTAATGTCACATTAATTAACAGATCAGTTTATGATTTGGAATTCAGTTCAGTTCAGATGCTCAGTCATGTCTGACTCTTTGCAACCCCATAAATCGCAGCAGGCCAGGCCTCCCTGTCCATCACCAAACCCCTGAGATCACTTAAACTCATGTCCATCGAGTTGGTGATGCCATCGAGCCATCTCATCGTCTGTTGTCCCCTTCTCCTCCTGCCCCCAATCCCTCGCAGCATCAGAGTCTTTTCTAATGAGTCAGCTTTTGGCGTCAGGTGGCCAAAGTATTGGAGTTTCAGGTTCAACATCCTGCACTTAATGTGCCAGCACATTTGGAAAATTCAGCCCTGGCTACAGGACTGGAAAATATCAGTTATGATTCAAATCTCAAAGAAAGGCAATGCCAAAGAATGGTCAAACTGAAGCACAGTTGTTCCACTCATCTCACATGCCAGTAAAGTAGTGCCCGGAATTCTCCAAGCCAGGCTTCAATAGTATGTGAACCAAGAACTTCCAGATGTTCAAGCTGGATTTAGAAAAGGCAAAGAAAGGAACCAAAGATCACATTGCCAAGATCCCTTGGATCATAGAAAAAGAGAGTTCCAGAAAAATCTCCACTACTGCTTCATTGACTATGTTAAAGCATTTGTGTGGATCACAAGACAGTGTGGAAAATTCTTAAAGAGATGGGAAAGCCAGAACACCTTAGCAGTCTCCTGAAAAATTAGGATGCAGGTGAAGAAGCAACAGTTACAGCTGGAAATGGAACAGATTAGTTGCACATTTCAAAAGGAGTATATCAAGGCTGTATGTTCTCATATTGCTTATTTAACTTAAATGCAGAGTATTTAGTATTTAAGCTAAATGAGCGGCTGGATGAGGCACAAACTGGAACCAAGATTTCTGGGAGAAATATCAATAACCTTAGATATGCAGATGACACCAACCTTAGGGCAGAAAGTGAAGAGGAACTAAAGAATCTCTTGATGAAAGTGAAACAGGAGAGTGAAAAAGCTGGCTTCAATCTCAGCATTCAGTAAATGAAAATCATGAAACCCAGTCCCATCACTTCATGGGATGGACTTCAATAGATGGAGAAACAATGCAAAGAGTGACAGACTGTATTTTCTCAGGCTCCAAAATCACTAGAGATATTGGCTGCAGCCATGAAATTAAAAGGCGCTTGTTTCTTGGAAGAAAAGCCATAACCAACCTGGAGAGCATATTAAAAATCGAAGTCATTACTCTATTAACAAGGGTCTGTATAGTCAGAGCTATGGTGTTTCCAGTAGTCATGTATGGATGTGAGAGTTAGACCATAAAAAAAACTGAGCACTGGAGAATTGATGCTTTTCAATTGTGGTGTTGGAGAAGACTCTCAAGAATCCCTTGGACAGCAAGGAGATCATAACAGTCAATCGTAAAGGAAATCAATCCTGAATATTCTTTGGAAAGACTGATACTGAAGCTGAAGCTCCAATAGTTTTGGCCACCTGATGCGAAAAACTAACTTCTTGGAAAAAGCCCTGTTGGTGAGAAAGATTGAAGAGAGGAGGTGAAGGGGACGACAGAGGATGAAAATGGTTGGATGGCATCACTGACTCAATGGACTCGAGTTTGAGCAAACACTGGGAATTGGTGATGGACAGGGAAGCCTGGCGTGCTGCAGTCCATGGGGTTGCAGAGAGTTGGTCACAACTGAACTGAACTGAACTAAGTTCTAATTTTCACCTTTTTAATAAAAAGACTTTACAGTTTTACAAATCTGTAACCTGTATTAGGCTCATTGCTACTTATGGTTCTATGAAAATACTCATCCTGGCATGAATTTTGATGTATATAAACGTGTGTTATAGACATGACTTTTATTTATTTTTATAATTTCATCTTATGTATGTTTTACTGCCGGGATCCAGCCCTGGTTGCATCCAGGGATTCCCTCGGGAGGACGGCATCGGTGACTGAGAGAAATAAAGAGATAAGGAAAGAATTTTGCAGTTAAGAAAATAGAGGAGAGAAAAGAGGTTGATATGCCTTGGTTTACCCAGAAAACCAATAAAGCCCCAGCACAAGACTTGCTCTGTTCATGTAGGCCACAGGCGCCCTCTCAAATAGCTGAATGTGCCCCACCTCAGGCACCTTCTCCAGTGGGTCTTAGAAGCCCAGGCAGGAAAGTGAACGTAGAGGGCCCTTGCGCTGCAGGGAATCAGCCTGAAAAAGGAGAAGGAAAGAGAAAGAACGGCATGGGGAGACACAGCTTCAGTGGGCAAAGCCCACACTTTATTTTTCAAGGTAGTTTTTATAGCTTAAGTTGTGCATAGAGGACAATGGAGGTGGGGTAGAGTCATGCAAGGTCAGCAGTGCTTGACCCTTATCGAAGCCAGGCTTTCCTTCTGCAAACTTATCATGTGCAAAAGCTTTAGGTGATTTACATCATCTTCTGGCCAGGAGGCCTGTTAACATTTTATGACCCTTTCTTCAGAAAACTTATTTTTCTCTAAAGGTGATTATTTTAAAGTCAAGCACCACCCTCTGAAAGCATTAGATAAAGTTGCATTCCTATACGGCAAAAGTGTGGTGGATTATAACAAGAAAAGAATTAACCCAAGGGTCCAAAGTTACAAACATTAAAGCTACTACTTACATTTCTATATACCAACTATATTAATCAATACACTCCCAGGGACACAATAGGTAAGGGATATGGAAACTTGCCTTTTCATACTGTTCTGGGATGGAGCCAAAGCAAAAAGAATACCCAGCTGTGGATGTGACTGGTGACAGAAGCAAGGTCCGATGCTGTAAAGAGCAATATTGCATAGGAACCTGGAATGTCAGGTCCATGAATCAAGGCAAACTGGAAGTGGTCAAACAAGAGATGGCAAGAGTGAATGTCGACATTCTAGGAATCAGCAAACTGAAATAGACTGGAATGGGTGAATTTAACTCAGATGTCCATTATATCTACTACTGCGGGCAGGAATCCCTCAGAAGAAATGGAGTGGCCATCATGGTCAACAAGAGTCCGAAATGCAGTACTTGGATGCAATCTCAAAAACGACAGAATGATCTCTGTTCGTTTCCAAGGCAAACCATTCAATATCACAGTAATCCAAGTCTATGCCCCAACCAGTAACACTAAAGAAGCTGAAGTTGAACGGTTCTATGAAGACCTATAAGACCTTTTAGAACTAACACCCAAAAAAGATGTCCTTTTCATTATAGGGGACTGGAATGCAAAAGTAGGAAGTCAAGAAACACCTGGAGTAACAGGCAAATTTGGCCTTGGAATACGGAATGAAGCAGGGCAACGACTAATGTAGTTTTGCCAAGAAAATGCACTGGTCATAACAAACACCTTCTTCCAACAACACAAGAGAATACTCTGTACATGGACATCACCAGATGGTCAACACTGAAATCATATTGATTATATTCTCTGCAGCCAAAGATGGAGAAGCTCTACACAGTCAGCAAAAATAGGACCAAGAGATGACTGTGCCTCAGACCATGAACTCCTTATTGCCAAATTCAAACTTAAATTTAAGAAAATAGGGAAAACCACTAGATCGTTCAGGTATGACCTAAATCAAATCCCTTATGATTATACAGTGGAAGTGAGAAATAGATTTAAGGGCCTAGATCTGATAAATAGAGTGCCTGATGAACTATGGAATGAGGTTCGTGACATTGTACAGGAGACAGGGATCAAGACCATTCCCATAGAAAAGAAATGCAAAAAAGCAAAATGGTTATCTGGGGAGGCCTTACAAATAGCTGTGAAAAGAAGAGAAGTGAAAAGCAAAGGAGAAAAGGAAAGATATAAGCATCTGAATGCAGAGTTCCAAAGAATAGCAAGAAGAGATAAGAAAGCCTTCTTCAGCGATCAATGCAAAAAAAATAGAGGAAAACAATAGAATCGGATAGACTAGGGATCTCTTCAAAAAAATGAGAGATACCAAAGGAACATTTCATGCAAAGATGGGCTCGATAAAGGACAGAAATGGTATGGACCTAACAGAAGGAGAAGATATTAAGAAGAGATGGCAAAAATAGACAGAAGAACTGTACAAAAAAGATGTTCACGGCTCAGATAATCACGATGATGTGGTCACTGACCTGGAGCCAGACATCCTGGAATGTGAAGTCAAGTGGGCCTTAGAAAGCATCGCTATGAACAAAGCTACTGGGGGTGATGGAATTCCAGTTGAGCTATTCCAAATCCTGAAAGATGATACTGTGAAAGTGCTGCACTCAATATGCCAGCAAATTTGGAAAACTCAGCAGTGGCCACAGGACTGGAAAAGGTCAGTTTTCATTCGAATCCCAAAGAAAGGCAATACCAAAGAATGTTCAAGTGACTGCACAATTGCACTCATCTCACACGCTAGTAAAGTAATGCTCAAAATTCTCCAAGTCAGGCTTCAGCAATATGTGAACCGTAAACTTCCTGATGTTCAAGCTGGTTTTAGAAAATGCAGAGGAACCAGAGATCAAATTGCCAACATCCGCTGGATCATGGAAAAAGCAAGAGAGTTCCAGAAAAACATCTATTTCTGCTTATTGACTATGCCAAAGCCTTTGGCTGTGTGGATCACAATAAACTGTGGAAAATCCTTGAAAAGATGGGAATACCAGACCACGTGATCTGCCTCTTGAGAAATTTGTATGCAGGTCAGGAAGCAACAGTTAGAACTGGACATGGAACAACAGAGTGGTTCCAAATAGGAAAAGAAGTTTGTCAAGGCTGTATATTGTCACCCTGTTCATTTAACTTATATGCAGAGTACATCATGAGAAACGCTGGACTGGAAGAAAACAAGCTGGAATCAAGATTGCCGAGAGAAATATCAATAACCTCAGATATGCAGATGACACCACCCTTATGGCAGAAAGTGAAGAGGAACTCAAAAGCCTCTTGATGAAAGTGAAAGTGGAGAGTGAAAAAGTTGGCTTAAACTCAACATTCAGAAAACGAAGATCATGGCATCTGGTCCCACCACTTCATGGGAAATAGATGGGGAAACAGTGGAAACAGTGTCAGACTTTATTTTTCTGGGCTCCAAAATCGCCACAGATGATGACTGCAGCCATGAAATTAAAAGACGCTTACTCCTTGGAAGGAAAGTTATGACCAAGCTAGATAGCATATTTAAAAGCAGAGACATTACTTTGCCAACAAAGGTCCATCTAGTCAAGACTATGGTTTTTCCTGTGGTCATGTATGGATGTGAGAGTTGGACTGTGAAGAAGGCTGAGACCCGAAGAATTGATGCTTTTGAACTGTGGTGTTGGAGAAGACTCTTGAGAGTCCCTTGGACTGCAAGGAGATCAAACCAGTCCATTCTGAAGGAGATCAGCCCTGGGATTTCTTTGGAAGGAATGCTGCTAAAGCTGAAACTCTAGTACTTTGGCCACCTCATGCGAAGAATTGACTCATTGGAAAAGACTTTGATGCTGGGAGGGATTGGGGGCAGGAGGAGAGCGGGACGACAGAGGATGAGATGGCTGGATGGCATCACTGACTCGATGGACGTGGGTCTGAATGAACTCCAGGAGTTGGTGATGGACAGGGAGTCCTGGCGTACTGCGATTCATGGGTCCCAAAGAGTCGGACACGACTGAGCGACTGATGTGATCTGATCTGATCTGATGGAAACTTGGCAGCAAGCATGAGGTCAACAAAGATGTCCTCTACTAGTTCTATTCTAACAATTTTAACTCTCTAAGAAGCTCTGCATTGTTAGAATATTTAAGCTTCCCTGCTTCTTATGGTTGGGATGCTGTGAGCAATCACATGCTTAGCTGAAGGAATCTGAACAAACCTGTCAGGCAAGCTAGAAAGTCATCAGAGGGGTTTGAATTGAAACATTCCTATTATGCCCAGGAGACTTAATAACTAGAGCTCTAAATTGATTTTCTTTAGGGAAAGGTGGTCGGGGATAGCCCCCCGTTAATGTCAGAAGAGTTGGTGAAGGTCGTGAAATAGTAAAACAGACAGATTTTGGTTTTGGGGTAGATGCTCGGGCAGGTCCAGGGGGGCCCCTTGAGTTCTGATTCACCTTTGCATGTCAGATCCTCTCTGCATGACCTTTGTCATGGGTGGGAACTCCCGTGCTGGCTCCCAGCATTTTACCAAGATTTTTAAAAACTTTGATTCACTTGGTATGTACAAAGGTGGGAAGATAGTCGCCATTATACTAACTCATTTGTTGAAAAAAAAAAAAAAAAGGTCATCTTTTCACTACTGCTTTGTAATGCAGTATTTATCCTCCTTCCCACCATTGTACTGAACTTATCAATTCACATCCACCTATTTCTACTTTATTATCTAACTTTCATTTATTGTAACTAAAAGGTATGCTATAATATTGTTTCCTGAATATTTTTACTCTTACCTTATCTTTACCCTGTGTGAACTTAAAAATCATCTTGTGTAGTTTAAAATATAATCATGGTATCTTTACTGATATTACACTCATTTGTTCCTTACCCAGGGATCGAACACTCATCTCCCGCTTGGCAGGTGGAATCTCTACAACTGAACCACCAGGGCATGACTTTTAAATCCTCATTGATATTCCTTTAAGTATTTTCACTGTTACACATTCAAATATCAGACACTTGTTTTACAGGAAGAAATATAAATACTTCTTTTTCAGTGGCATCTAAAGTAAATGAAGAATACTTAAGAGTATCAATTCCAGTTGATATGGTACAGAGTTCTGCCTCATTTTCTCATGCAGGATTCTCTGGCTCAGAAGAAGATTATTAGTTCCCAGAATTTGGCAGAATGGCCCCCGAGGATTTGGCAATAAGAGTGATCTTTTTATTGCAGATTACGGCAGGGATTATGGGGAATTTCTGTCTTGTTTACCATTTTCCCTCCCTTTATTTCGCAGGTGGCAAATGTCGGTCCACAGACTGGATTCTCAAGCACGTGACTCTAGCCAAACTCTTAGTTGTTCATTTGAAAGGAATTCCTGAAACACTGGCAGCTTTCGATGCACATTTGCTTTTTCCGTTCCAAGAATGGGCAGAGATGTGTCCATTGGCACCATCTTCCTCTTGAGTGCCTTTCAGGTGACCATCATTCTCAGTGACTCCAGGTGGGCAGAGCTTAAGAGAAAAGCTCCCAAATATGTGGGCACCTTCAGTATCCTCTGCTGGATCTTCAGCATGATTCTCAGTATTTTGGTTCCATTTTAAATGACTGCCAAGTGGAATGACACAATCAACACAGAGAATACAGATCATGGCTACTGTTATTTGTGGCGTGCTGCCCCAAGGCCAGAGATGTGAAGCCTTGCACCAAGAACACAGAAGCGGAGCTCAGAATCAAGGACACTTTCAAAACTGACTAAGCCTCTCTGAAACCTTTTTAAAAGCCCACTGATAGTCATACCAGGCTTCCCGACTCCCAGTGGGGCAAAGATGCCCACTCCAGTAAGCACCCTATAGTGCCCCAACCAATCACCTAACATCAACCATCCAGCAGCAATTTTGCTTTGAGGCTATAAAAATTGCCTATTAGCCCATGGAAACTGTCGGCATCCCCTGGTCTGTGCGGATGTGGGCCCGTTGCACTCACAGTGCCTGCTTTATCTCTGCCCTTTGTTTTTAATAAACTCACTCCTTTCTGAAATGCTCTGTGTCTGGAAATCCTTTTTGAACCCGCACTCAGACTGCCTCAACACTTATGGCTGATTGACAATGTTGTACAGCAGAAAGGAAGACAGCACTGTAACAATGTAGAAGGGTGGGATGGGGAGGGCTGTGGGAGGGAGGCTCAGAAGGGAGGGGACACGGTGTACCTATGGCTGATTCTTGTTCATGTTTGACAGAAAACAACAAAATTCTGTAAAGCAATTATCCTTCAATGGAAAAATTTTAAAAAGGTTAAAAAACTCAAAAACTAAAAATATATACCTTTCAAAAGAAAAGAAAAACTTCCATTTTTACAAAAAATTGTAAAACAATTGTCCAGTGGATACAAATCTGCCAGGAAGTGCAGGGGATATGGGGTTGAACCCTGTCTCAGGAATATTGCACATGCTGCAGGGCAACTTAGCCTGTGCACCACAACTACTGAGCCTGTGTTCTGCAACTACTGACACCTAGAGCCGTGCTTCACAGAAAAAGCCACTACAATGAGAAGCCCATGCACCACACCTAGAGGAAGCCTGCACACAGCAACAGGCAAAAATTTACAAAATGTTTAAAATATTAGGGACAAAAGAACTCAATCAAAAATTGGACTAAGACCTCATATCTCCAAAGAAGACATTTAGATGGGCAAGAGGCAAATGAAAGACACTCAGCGTCAGTAATTATTAAGAAAAGGAAAACAAAACTACAATGAGGTATCACCTCATTCTAGTCAGAATAACCATTATCAAAATGCCCACTAATGATATAATAAAGGCTGAAGAGGCTATGGAGATCAGGGAACCTCCTACATGACGGAAGGGAACGGAAGCTGGTGCAGCCACTAGGGAGGACAGTGTGGCAGTTCCTTAACAAACGCAACCTCCTGACATGTAAGGAAATAAATTCCATGAAAAGTCGACAAAACAGATTAGTTGACAACTCTGTAAATTCGTGGTAAATCTGATATTTACCATGCTGATATTCTCACTTTGGATCTATCATTCCCAAATTCTTTAAATAAATATGCACTAAAACTCCTACACTTGCACATTCTATATTAGTTTTCTCACTGCTAATATATGTACCTTCAGATATTTATATATTGCATTCAATGTATGTCAAAGGCATGAGAAAACAGTTCCTTTAAGCCTAGATGAGAGACATGTGCTGAGAATTTTACATGTGGTAAAATTTTATGAATCTTAGTTCAGAATTTTGCAATCATGTTTTTTAATTGTCCTTCCTGTGACTTTGTTAAATTTATATTTGCTAAAATAATCCCATGGAAAGTCTTAGTTCAACAGAAGAAGAAAGGAAAATTGAAGCTGGTGAGTTTATGAGAGAACTCACAGCAAGCCTTGAGGGACCCCGTGGGAGGTCAAGGCTAGAACCAGGCCCAGACAGTGCCAGTAAGTGGGACTCAGGCTTATAAGTGACCCTGGGTGAAGTGCTCTGGGCTCCGCAGACTGAGGGACCAAGACGAGCAGGATTCTGGTGAGCTCTGTGAGGGTGTCATTGAAGGGGGACCTGTAAAGTAGAACCTGGGGTTGGGCAAGACTGCTGATCACAGTCTTAACACTTCATTCATTACAATCAATTGAAACACTAGAAACCATTCACGTTTATTAATAACCATGTATTAATTTCACACAAGGTTGAAATTAAACATTTTACAATCCACAGTAGGATCCATGACTTAATCAGATTAAAAGCACAGAGAAATACTCATTTTTCTGATAAAAGGATGTTAGGATCATTATGTTTATGACTTACAAAACAAAGCCTAGGAAACAGTAAACAAGAAATACACTAATTACATGCCTTTTCTGGAAAGGGTTTCTAATACATTTCTAGGTTATCACAGAAGCTGTCTTTATTTCAACATTGTCAAGTAATATACTTCACTTATGCTGATATTATAAAGATAAATCAATATTGTAGTGAACTGTGATTGTGTTCTTACAGTTCAAGTGATATAAGTATTGAAAATTTAGAACCGACTTTTGGAGAAGTTCCCTGGTGGCCCAGTGGCTAAGATCTGCATTCCCAATGCAGGGGATCTGGGTTCAATCCCTGGTCAGGGAACTAGGTCCCACATACTGCAACTAAGATCTGATGCAGCCAAATAAATATTGAGCAAAAAACAATAGAACCAACTTCTTTCTTACTTTAATACACGGAAAGATTTCATGATCGCTTATATTATGGCAACCTCCCAGGATACTTCATATGAAATACAAACACCTCCAGTTAGATGTTCGTTGTACATTTTACATTACGGTATTGATGAAAGTGAAAGAGGAGAGTGAAAAAGTTGGGTTAAAGCTAAAACTTTATTAGATAACTATGATATTAGAAAACCAATATCAGGGCATCCGGTCCGATCACTTCATGGGAAATAGACGGGGAAACAGAGGAAACAGTTTTTAAACAGACTTTATTTTCTGGGGCTCAAAAATCTCTGCAGATGGTGACTGTAGCCATGAAATTTAGACACTTAGTCCTTGGAAGGAAAGTTATGATCAACCTAGATAGCATATTCAAAAGCAGAGACATTACTTGGCTAACAAAGGTACGTCTAGTCAAGGCTATGGTTTTTCCAGTGGTCATGTATGGATGTGAGAGTTGGACTGTGAAGAAAGCTGAGCACCGAAGATTTGATGCCTTTGAACTGTGGTGTTGAAGAAGACTCTTGACAGTCCCTTGGACTGCAAGTAGATCCAACCAGTCCATCCTAAAGGAGATCAGTCCTGGGTGTTCATTGGAAGGACTGATGCTAAAGCTGAAACTCCAATACTTTGGCCAACTCATGTGAAGATTTGACTCACTGGAAAAGATCCTGATGCTGGAAGGGACTGGGGGCAGGAGGAGAAGGGGATGACAGAGGATGAGATGGCTGGATGGCATCACCAATTCGATGGACATGAGTTTGGATAAACTCCGGGTGTTGGTGATGGACAGGGAAGCCTTGCCTGCTGCGGTTCATGGGGTCACAAAGCGTTGGACATGACTGAGTGACTGAACTGAACCGAACTGATCCTTCATCTTCTAATGGAAAATAGATAGAAATGGTTGCAACACAACATAAAAAGGCTAATCTTTGAAGCATTAACCATCAAAAACTTTTTTTCATTCACACTAGAAACAAAGCATAATATGGATTATTTGAGCATTGAATTACATTCATTTTGTTTTTCACCTAATCTCAAATCAAGTCATTGTAAACAAAGATACATTGCTAATAGGTGTAGCCTTCTAACTGTCAACCTTTATCTCACGATCCTGGCTAATATATCCATTTTCTGTTTTTTAACTATGGATTGCTCTCTACAGTAACTCTCCATCTAGAGAAAATTTAGAAAAGAGGATTGATGAAATACTTTCTAGTATGCAATCTCTGTAATTTATTTCAAGTTGATTTTTGATTAAATAGTTTTCTACATATTTGTTACATTTCCATAGGTTTCTTGAATAAACTCTTGTTTTCTGATGTATGTTTAGGGCAAACATCTTCCATCACTTATTCCATCACTCACCAGCATGTGTTCGGAGATGTTTAGTGAGATGACCACTATGACTAAAGGCTTTGCCACATTCTGTACATTTATAAGGTTTCTCTCCAGTATGAACTTGCAAATGTGTAGTAAGAATTGAGTTCCGATTAAAGGCTTTGCCACATTCGGTGCATTTATACCGTCTCTCCCCAGTGGATTTGCTGATGTTTAGTAAGACAAGAACTGTTAATAAAGGCCTTGCCACACTCCGTACATTTATAACGTCTGTCCCCCATACGAATTCGGTGATGTTGAGTAAGATTTGAACTTGTAATAAAGGTTTTGCCACATTCTTTACATTTGTATCATTTCTCCCCAGTATGGATTTGATGATGTGCAGTTAAACTTGAACTTTGAATAAAGGTTTGACCACATTCTGTACAATGATAAGGTCTCTCACCAGTATGAATTTGCTAATGTCGAGTAAGATGTGAGCAACGGATAAAGGCTTTGTCACATTCTTTGTATTTATAAGGTTTCTGTCCAGTATGTGTTCACTGATGTTGAGTAAGAGTTGAGTTTTGATTACAAGCTTTGCCTCATTCTGTACATTTATAAGGTTTCTCTGCAGTAAGCATTTGCTGATTTTCAGGAAGTGTTGAGTTGTGATTAAAGGCTTTGCCACATTCTGTACATTTATAAGGTTTCTCTCCAGTATGAATTCGCTGATGTTGAGTAAGATGTGAGCAACGGATAAATGCTTCGCTACATTCTGTACACTTGAAAGGTTTCCTTCCTGTATGACAGAGGAAGGTGAGTGAGCTACGCCGCGGCCAACAAGAGGCGTCGTAAGGTCGAGGGTAGGAAGAGGCCAAAAGCACAGGGACGTAGGGGCGGGGCCAGTGGGGGCGGAGCCTTGCCTCCCCTCACCCCCACTCCTGTCAATTTTGGGTCTGTTGGTCCTTCTGTCCAGCTGTGCTTCCTTTCTCTACCTTTTGATGCCTTTAAATCTCTTCGATTCCTTCTGGAGCAGAGCTGCTTCCTGCTTGTTCTAACTAGTGTTTCAAACAATTAAGGCAAAAGAGAAAAATTTTGAGAGGTGTCTCTATGGGAATCTGAGGTGTTTTCAGCACGTTGAAAAACGGGGAAAATTCAAAAGCCCTTTGTGTGAGTGTGTGAAGATGGGTGTCTCCTCAGTGACGAAAAGTAGAACGTAATCACTTCAGCAGCAGCCGCAACAATTAACAGAAGCATTCTGTGTATCAACAGATTCTGGTAGGAGTAACGGTATGTCATTTCTGTGGTTATGTTATAAACAACAATGTGGGTTCCGGTCTCCCTCTTTCTTTCTGGACTCACTTCCTAAGAGAAAAGCCAACTGCCCTGTTGTAAGCAGGTCTCTGGTTACAGTTTCCTCCCAACGGTTCATCTGAGTGATTCAGTTCAGTCGCTCAGTCGTGTCCGACTCTTTGGGACCCCATTGAGTCAGTGATGCCACCCAACCATCTCATCCTCTATTGTCCTCTTCTGCTCCTGTCTTCAACCTTTCCCAGTATCAGGGTCTTTTCGAATGTCACTTATTCGCATCAGGTGGCCAAAGTATTAGAGTTTCACCTTCAGCAACAGTCCTTTCAATGAATATTCAGGACTGATTTCCTTTACGATGGACTGGTTGGATCTCCTTGCTCTCCAAGTCACTCAGAGTCTCCACCACCACAGTTAAAAAGCATCAATTCTTCAGTGCTCAGCTTTCTTTATAGCCCAACTCTCCCATCTATACATGACTCCTGGAAAAACCATACCCTTGACTACACGGACATTTGTTGGCAAAATAATATCTGTGCTTTTTCATATGCTGTGTAGGTTGGTCATAACATTTCTTCCAAGGAATAAACATCTTAAAATTAAATGGCTGCAGTCACCATCTGCAGTGATTTTGCAACCCGAAGAAATAAAGTCTGTCACTGTTTCCATTGTTTCCCGTCTATTTCCCATGAAGTGTTGAGACCAGATGCCATGATCTTAATTTTCTGAATGTTGAGTTTTAAGCGAACTTTTTCACTCTCCTCTTTCAGTTTCATCAAAAGGCTCTTTAACTCTTCTTCACTCTCTGCCCTAAGGGTTGTGTCATCTGCATTTCTGAGATTATTGGTATTTCTACCAGCAATCTTGATTCCAGCTTGTGCTTCATGCAGTCCAGCATTTCTCATGATGTACTCTACATATGAGTTAAATAAACAGGGTGACCCATGCTTAGGGTGGGGCCAAGAGCAATGCCAATAATAGGATCACACAAGAGCTTGCTAGAGCATGAAAGGTGACACACAGAGCACACCCCGTGGAGCATATTTTGCGAGGAGAAATATTCAGTGGCTTCTCTCCCAGTGGGTGTGCCCCAATCCCACCAGCCTCTCACCACAGATCAGAAACACAGCTCAGAAACACATCTGGGGCTCTATTCCACCAACCAGGGAGCAGGTATCACCACAAAGAGGACACTGAAAACCACAGAGCAATTGGGAAGATCCCCTCAGTATCCAGGGCAAGCTCTGGTCATCGTAATCCAATCAAAGCCCAGATCAAGGGGATAAGGGCACAAACCTCTGGACCAACCTCACCCACCAAGTTGCAGACACCAGAAGGAAGACTAACTAGGTTCGTGTAGCCGTCAAAACAGAGATCACAGACAGAAAACTGGACAAAATGAGATGGCAAAGAAATAGGATATAGAGAGCAAAGCAACATCAAACCCTACAAAAACCACTAAATGAAGAGAAGATGGGCAATCTAAAAATTACTTCTTGCTTTTAGTTGTCTTAAGTAGAGACACCAGACGTTTTCACAAATCCTAGGCTCCTGATAATTCTTTAATCCAGTTCTTTTCAAACATGTTTCTGAGAATGTTCTATTAGATGTTTCAATCTAAAAATCATAAATGGTAGTGACAGAAAACGAATCAGAAACAGGACACATAAGACAGTGTCTGAGGAAGTGGATTACAAATAAGATAAACTAAATGAAGTGCTAGTTCTTAAGAAATTAAATAAGAAGAGAGCCTTTTAAAAATACTTCCCTGGGTGAAACACAGGGAAGTGTACTCATAGCTCTGTGGAGACCAAAGTGGTATGGAAATCAGTAGAATGGGGAAGACTGGAGATCTCTTCAAGGAAATTGATATACCAAGGGAACTTTTCATACAAAGATGGGCACAATAAAGGACAGAAATGGTATGGACCTAACAGAAGTGGAAACTATTAAGAAAAAGGGACAAGAATACAAGGAGAGATATACAAAAAAGATCATAATGACCAATATAACCAGGATCATGTGATGACTCAGCTAGAGACAGACATCCTGGAGTCTGAAGTCAAGTGGGCCATGGGAAGGATCACTATGAATAAAGCTAGTGGAGATGATAGAATTCCAGTTGAGCTGTTTCAAGTCCTAAAAGATGATGTTGCTCAAGTGCTGCACACAGTATGCCAGCTAATTTGGAAACCTCAGTAGTGGCCACAGGACTGGAAAAGGTCAGTTTTCATTCCAATCCCAAAGAAACACAATGCTAAAGAATGATGAAACTAGCGCACAACTGCACTCATTTCACATACTACAAAAGTAAGGTTCAAAATTCTCCAAGCGTGGCATCAACAGTATGTGAACTGAGAACGTCCAGACATTCAAGCTGGGTTTACAAAAGGCAGAGGAACCAGAGATTAAATTGCCAACATCCATTGAATCATAGAAAAAGCAAGAGAGTTCCAGAAAAAAATCTACTTATACTTTATTGACTACACCATAGTCTTTGACGGTGTGGATCAAAACAAAGTGGAAAACTCTTAACAAGATGGGAATACCAGACCACCTTACCTGCCTCCTGAGAAATCTGTATGCAAGTCAAAAAGAAACAGAACTGGAGATGGAACAATGGACTAGTTCTAAATTGGGAAAGGAATATGTCAAGACTGCCTATTGTCACCCTGCTTATTTAACTTATATGCAGAGTACATCATGCAGGAGCTCTCAGCTCGGTCCCTGGGTTGGGAAGATCTCCTAGAGAAGGGAATGGCTACCTACTCCAGTATTCTGGCCTGAAGAAGTCCATGGATTGTATAGTCCATAAGGTCACAAAGAGTTGGTCAGAACTGAGTGACTTTCAGTTTCACTTTGCGTCATGTGAAATGTCAGGCTTGAAGAAACACAAACTGGAATCAAAACAGGGAGAAATATCAATAAACTCAGATATACAGATGACACGACCCTAATTACAGAAAGCAAAGAGGAACTGAAGGGTATCTTGATGAAACTGAAAGAGAGGAGTCAAAAAGTTGGCTTCAAACTCAGCATTTAGAAAACTAAGATCATGGCATCTGGTCCCATCACTTCATGGCAAATAGATGGGAAAACAATCAAAACAGTGACAGACTTTCTGTTCTTGGGCTTCAAAATCACTACAGATGTTGACTTCAACCATGAAAGTAGAAAACGCTTGCTCGTTGGAAGGAAAGCTATGAGCAATGTAGACGGCATACCAAAAAATAGAGACATTCCTTTGCAGACAAATGTCTGTGTACTCAAAGATATGGTTTTTCCAGTAGTCATGTATGGATGTGAGAGTTGAACCATAAAGTAGGCTGAGCATCGAAGAACTGATGCTTTTGAACTGTGGTGTTGGAGAAGACACTTGAGAGTCTCTTAGACTGCAAGGAGATCACACCACTCTATTCTAAACGAAATCAATCCTGAATATTCGTTGGAAGGACTGATGCTAAAGCTGAAGCTCCAATACTTTGACCATCTGATGTGAAGAACTGATGCATTGGAAAACATCCTGATGCTGGATAAGACTGAGGGCAGGAGAAGGAAGGGGACGACAGAGGATGAGATGGTTGGATGGCATCACTGACTCGATGAACGTGAGTTTGAGCAGGGTCTGGGAGTTGGTGATGGACACGGAAGCCTGGCATGCTGTAGTCCATGGGGTCCCAAAGAGTTGGACACGACTGAGCGACGGAACTGAACTGACTGATAGGTGTAATTGACTCTCTTTGCTATACAGTAGTACAAAATTGTAAAACAGCTGTATTCCGATTAAAATTTTTAAACTAATTTCTTTATATAATCTAGAAATGTTTATAACTTGAATCAAGTATTAATAATATGGTGCAAAATGTGCTAAACATTTTTGCCAGTTCATTTTAAAATTCTATGAGTTAATTGAATACAGTAAATATTTTTGCATTTTAGAATGGGGTAAACACATTTAGTGGGGCAAACACACTTAAGGTATTTAATATGAGATCATATAAGGAAAAGAGCAACTTTGTAGTCAACCTGAGATGTGCAGTCTTTCATTTTCGGGAGGTTTTGCTTTCTGTAGTGAAAAAAGCTTTTGAGTTTGAAATTTATTTAGAAGGTCCTTCTAGCTCCCAGTGGATAGGAAGTTATAAATCAGAAAACAAAAACCTGTCCCCAATATTCCTAGAAATTTAGCAGTTTGTCTACCACTTCACTCACACATTTTTGGCTAGAGGTACAAGGAAACCTTAAAAGGACTGTCATACAGTTACTCAAAATGGGCACAGTTTTCCTAGGACCCCCAGGAAATGGAAGAGCAACCAATGAATGCAGTTTCTCACAAGACAAGAGAAGACTTTTAGTTCACACTGCGATGAAGGAAAGTAATCACTGGAGATGAATTTATGAATGATTTAAGAGAGACTAGGGCAGGTGATACATTTCTATGACAGCAGTGGACACAAACCCAGGTTTTCCAAAATCATTTCCACTGAAGATTATCTTCCAAAACCACCTGATAAAGGATGACTTCCTCTAGCTCCTTGAACCTCTTATCTGAGTCATCATCTCCATCCATTCATACATACTGGGAATATGGCTGTTGCCTCCATTCTCCTTATAGTCCTGGGATCATTCAGTTGCTCCAGAAAGGTAATCAGGTCCAGCTTAGAGCCCACAAGACCTGTTCATCACAAAAAGGAATATTTGTGTTTCAGAGACTCATCAGTGTCCAATCCAATATGTGTTCAGTTGAGACGAGAACGCGAGAGACAATGTTAATACAGCCTGGAAAATGATTTCCCCAAATCCTTTATTCAAATCACCTATATAACACTAACAAATACATAACATCAGATCCTGAGATACTGGTCAAGTACTACGAAGGCAAAGTAAGTGTGTAACTGTGCAATAGACCCAGAGGGATGGTATGGGGAGGGAGGTTCAGGATGGGGAACACGTGTACACCTGTGGCGGATGCATGTTGATGTATGGCAAAACCAATAAAATATTGTAAAGTAAAAATAATAATTTAAAAAAATCTAAAAAAAAACAAAAACAAAAAACCAGGTGTGTCTATTTAATACTACAGAGCTTATACAATTACCACTAACCTAGAATGCAGTG
Organism: Bos indicus; assembly: GCF_029378745.1. NCBI lineage: Eukaryota > Metazoa > Chordata > Mammalia > Artiodactyla > Bovidae > Bos > Bos indicus. The sequence goes on from NC_091777.1 coordinate 61,001,939, forward strand.
ATACGTTCCAGTGAAGGGTGTCAGATTCATGATCTCCAAACAAGAAGATTTAACTTTGGGACCAGGGACCAGGCACCAGGGCTGATCGCTGAAGACCATTTGTGTAGCAGAGTTTTATTAAAGCGAAAAAGGGACAGAGAAGTTTCTGACGTAGACATCAGAAGCGGGTGGAGAGTGCCCCCCTTGCTAGTCTAAGCAAGGCAGCTATATACTTTTTTAATCAGTAATTACAATAAATCAAAAGAATGTCTCAAGGTTGTAAAAATTTTACCAGACCCACTCCCACAATCCTAAAGGAAATCAGTTCTGAATATTCATTGGAAGTACTGATGCTGAAACTAAGACTCCAATACATTGGCAAGCTGATGCGAAGAGCTAACTTATTTCAAAAGACCCTGATGCTGGGAAAGATTGAAGGCAGGAGGAGAAGGGGAAGACAGAGGATGAGATGGTTGGATGGCATCACCGACTCAATGGGTTTGAGTAAACTCCACGAGTGGGTGATGGACAGGGAGGCTTGGTGTGCTGCGGTCCATGGGGTTGCAAATAGTCAGACAAGACTGAGCAACTGAACTGAACTGAATCAGACCCTTTCCCATAATATAAATTCTAAGATATCAGGATTAGTCAGAAGGTTTTCAGGAAGGAGAAACTGTGCTCAAGCAGGATACATTTTGTTATATAATCCCTAGTACAGAGTTTAAACCGAGTTGTTTGTTGTTTAATCATCAGTTCTGGGCTTAAAGAAAAAGTCCTGTGTCTAAGACTCATAAAGACATAAAAAAAGTCATTTTATGTGTCTAAGACCAAGGAATGTAAAGGGAAAAAAGGTATTTGTCTTTTCCTCCTTTAGAATTGCAGACCCCTATCTCCTCCTTGAGAATCCCAGACCATCCCCCTCCCCCTTCCTCCTCAGGACCCTGGACTTCTTATCAACCTGCCTAGGAATTGACTTTCACAGAAGGAGGCAGAGTACATCAAGGAAGAAAAAGATTACCAGCATAATGAATTATCATGAAGCCTTTCTTTCCAAATTCATACATACCCATTTCCCTTAGAAAGGAGAGATTTCAAACTATTGTGGGAATCAAAAATTTTCAGAAACATTCTAGAAATGATGGAACCAAAACCCAGTAGATAGATAAGGGATTCTGGAAGGAAGCTGTCATCATCTAAGCAGGCCAGCTTCCAATAGTTCTCTAACATCAAGTCCCTGTACAATGCCCATTGAAAATTTTGTGAAAAACTCTGGACCACTGAGTTGAGTCACTGGGCTTCCCAGCTGGCTCAGTGGTAAAGAATCTGCATGCCAGTGCTGGAGATGCGGTTTCAGTCTCAGGGTGGAGAGAATCCCAGGGAGGAGGAAATGGCAACCCACTGCAGAATTCTTGCCCGGAAAATCCCATGGACAGAAGAGAGTTGATTCTGTGTATAATGGCACTTTCAAACTCTGTTCTAAATATCTAAATTGCATGCAGGTGCTGTCATTACTGCATTTCGCAACGTCCCTAAAATCCCAACACCAAACCACATCCCAGTGGAAGTAAGGATAGGAGTGACTCCAAATGCTGATCTCTCACAAAAAGAATATTTTCAACAGTTGAAAGTCGCTGATTGACGTTGAGAATTCATCATGCTCCATAGAAAGCGAGAATGCAGACAATCGAGCAAAGGCTCTGGGACAGCAGGAAATAGTCTAAAGGGCTGGTCTGCACTATCATAATATGAAATAGGAAAAAATAAGACGATAATAAATGCCCAGGAAGAAAAATTAGGAGCAGAGAGCTAAAGGCTTGCATATTCTCATTTGGGCATTTTAGGAGGAAAAGCAGACACAGCCCGAAACCCAGGACAGGATATTTACCTGAGAAGCTGCCATTTCCTCCTCTTCTTCCTCCTGCTCTGTCTTCTCTGGGGATATTACGTGGCAAACGCACTTCTGAGTTTTGAGAAAATACCTTGGAGGGCATCAACACAACTTTTTAACCTGCAACCACCGCTCCTACAAACAGAAGGATTTTGAAAAGCTGAGAAGACTGACCTCTCCTATCCTCTGTCTCAGGAGAGATTCAGGAACAATCAATTCCTACCTGGAGACCAGCCTGTGAACTCATTTCTTGATTGTTCTCTCCCCATAGAGAGCTCCTAACACTCCACTCACACAGATGATGTGAGCTGACTGACTTCCTCCGTCCAAATCCAGCTCGACCAACGCTGCTGCCTCTCCCCAGACTGACTCCGGGGCTCAGCTCTCAGATGGGCCAGATGGACCAGGAGCCACGTCCTTAATCCGGGCCACTGCTTAGAATCTCCTGGAACACGTCCTACAAACCACACTGATACTCCCACAGGACCACACAGAACTCTGTTGGGAGGGCATCAGTGAGGTCATTTCTGAAATGGGTCACGTAATCCTGATGGGAAACCAGAAGGTAACCACTTGGCTAAAGATTCTTTCTGAACCATTTCAATGAATACCAATCCCTGGTGGTCAGGTTCCCACTTCAAGAACTTATGAATCTGCAGGTGTACATTCGGGCTGTGAAAGGAGTCATCAGCAAATCCCATTTTCTTCTGATGTTTCTTCCCCCAAACCAACATTCCAGAGTCCTGAGCTCAAAGCCTCACACTCACCACACCTAAGACCTCTCTGTAGGGGACGATTTAGGGCAGGAATTTCTGAGAGAGGTTAAAGCTTGAATCAGGCAGAGAAAACAGGAGTACTTGCAGTTCAGCTTTTATACTTTACCCTGAGTGAAGTGCCTCAGGCTCTCTAGGCTGAGTGTGGGTTAATTCACTTAAACCAAGTCAAGGATTCCGGTGAGCACTGTGAGGGTGTTGAAAGGTTGCTGTTCAACCAAAAAAGACCCCTGGATTCTTGGGCTCCTGAGGAGAAGAATTCAATCTGGGGCCAGAGATGAGGCTTGATCGCTCAGAGCCTTTGTGTAATAAAGTTTTATTGAAGTATAAAAGAGATAGAGAAAGCTTCTGACATAGACTTCAGAAGGGGGCAGAAAGAGTGCCCCCTCGCTAGTGTTAGCAAAGGAGTTACATACTTTTGTTATTCCAGTGAATCGAAAGACTGTCTGGAGGTTGTAAAGACCTCACTAGACCCACTCCCATAATTTACATTTTAAGACAACAAAATTAGCCAGAAAGTGTTTTTCCAGAGAGTGTCCTCAAGCAGGATAAAACTACATTTGTCCTTTCTTCCTCCTTGAGAATTCCAGACCCCTCTCTCCTTGGGGACCCCTGGACTTATCAACCTGCCTAGAAATTGACTCTCTCAGTGTGATTGAACGGGGGTCTGTGGATAGACCCTGAGGTCCAGCAAGACTGCTGGTCTCAAGGAAGGGGTTCATCTAGTGCATGTGCTCACAAGACTGGCTGGTGTGAGCTCAAGGACCTGCAGGCTGCCTGATCCCCAGACAGATGCTGAGGCAGCAACATCATGGAGCAGTTTAGGGAAACTGTCAACAATACTCTGTATCATCTTTCTTGCTAGAATCATCCCAGTGTCTAAGTAGTTACAAAATGAAAGACGAGATACAACCTAGAAATGATGGAATGTACATGAAGTTATGAGAAGTTTAAATCCAGTGAGTAGACTAATTTCCCCATATGCCATCCTTGTGTGTTACCGAACAGTTAATTGCGATCTCTTCACTACAACCTTAAATAAGGTGGGCGAGGTTGCTGTTGGTGGTGGGTTAACATTTCATTCATTACAACAACCGAAACAATAAAAGCCATTCACTTTTATGAATAACCATGTATTAAATTTCACACATAGTTGAAATAAAACCTTTTACAATCTGCGGTATGATCCATGATTAAATACAGATCAAAAGAATGGAGAAAGATATTCAATTTTTGATATAATGATGTGAGATTTCTGACTTCCATGCCTTACCAAACAAAGACTAGGAAGCACTTAGCAAGCATGATATGCACCAATTCCATGCCTTTTCCAGGAAGGGTTTATTACTTTTCTAGGTTATTGCTGTCTTGATTTCAACACTGTCAAGTAATAATCATGACTTGTGTTGATATTATAAAGATACATCAATATTGCAGTGAACTGTCATTGTGTTCTTCTTACAAATGAAGGATATTACTATTGAAACATTACAACGAACTTCTGTCTTACTTTAACACACGGAAAGATTAAATGATCACTTACTTCATGGCAACCTCCAGATATTTCACGTCAACGATAAACACCTCTATTTAAATGCTCATTGTCCATTTTCATTTATGCTATCCTCAGTCTTCTAATGGAGATTAGACAGAAATGGTTGCAACACAATATAAAAAGGCTAATCTTTAATAAATCATCAAAAACCTATGTTTGCAAACACACTAGTAAGAAAGCATAACGTGGATTATTTGAGTGGTGAATTACATTCACTCCAAATAACCTCACATCACATCATTATTAACAAGCATATATACATTGCTAAGAACTGTAATGTTCTAACCATCAACCTTCATCTCACGATTCATGCTAAAATATCCATTTTCCATCAGTTTTAACTATGGAGTGCTCCCTGCAGTCATTCTCCTTCAGAGAAACTTCTGAAAACAAAATTGATGAAATGCCTTCTAGTATGCATATTTTGGAGAAGGCGATGGCACCCCACTCCAGTACTCTTGCCTGGAAAATCCCATGGATGGAGGAGCCTGCTGGGCTGCCGTCCTTGGGGTCGAAAAGAGTCGGACATGACTGAGCTACTTCACTTTTCACTTTCATGCATTGCGAAGGAAATGGCAACCCATTGCAGTGTTCTTGCCTGGAGAATCCCAGGGATGGGGGAGCCTAGTGGGCTGCTGTCTATGGGGTCACACAGAGTCAGACACGACTGTAGCAACTTAGCAGCAGGAGCACGCATCTTTACTTCGATTTAACTTTAGATTAAATACCTTTCTATATATTTGTTACATCATTTCCATTGGTTTCTTATATAAACACTTGTGTTTTCTGATGCATGTTTAGGGCAAACCTCTTCTATCACTTGTTCCATTACTAGGGCTTCTCTCAAGTGTGTGTTCTCAGATGTTTAGTGAGATTACTACAATGACCAAAGGCTTTGTCACATTCTGTACATTTATAAGGTCTCTCTCCAGTATGAATTCGCTGATGTTGAGTAAGATGTGAGCACTGAATAAAGGCTTTATTACATTCTTTACATTTATAAGGTCTCTCCCCAGAATGAATTAGCTGATGTCAAGTAAGAAGTGAGGGACGATGAAAGGCTTTGTTACATTCTTTACATTTATAAGGTTTCTCTCCAGTATGAACTCGCAAATGTGTAGTAAGAATTGAATTCCGATTAAAGGTTTTGCCACATTCTTTACATTTATAAGGTCTCTCTCCAGTATGAATTTGCTGATGTTCAATAAGATGTGAGCCACGGATAAAAGCTTTGTTACATTCTTTACATTTATAAGGCTTCTCTCCAGTATGAATTCACTGATGATAGGTTAGCTGTGAGTAGCAGATAAAGGCTTTGCTACATTCTGTACATTTGTAAGGCTTCTCTCCCGTATGAATTCGCCAATGTTGAATAAGATTTGAGTTGTGATTAAAGGCTTTGCCACATTCTGTACATTTATAAGGTTTCTCTCCAGCGTCAATTCTCTGATGTTTAGTAAGAAGTGAGCTATGGTTAAATGCCTTGGTACATTCTGTACATTTGAAAGGTTTCCTTCCTGAATGAATTTTCTTACGTCTACTTAGATGGCATGAGTTACTAAATACTTTCCCACATATCTTACACTTGTTTTCTTTCTGTGGATTGTGAACAGTCTGCTGTTGAATAAGTTCTGAAGACTGATTAGAAACCTTCCCATATTTAGTACAAGTCCTCTCTTCAGTACAAGTACTCTTATCTAGAGAAAAACCTGACATTTGATCAAAGGTATTTCTACATTTATTACTTTTAGAACTCTTGTTTGATGATTCGGAACCCTGATGTTTCAAAAGTTTTGAGTCTCCTTCAACCCTATACTCATTTTCTTTGCCCGAATACCTTCTCAGTCCACCATTAATACTCTTGCAATTATTGGAGCTGGAGCTGTTACTTAAGGTCTGACTCATTTTATTACATATGGAAAGTTGTTGTGTATTAACCATATCACAATATTTAGTGAACAATGATGGCTGGATTATGTCTCCTCCATTATTATCAACATTATATATCATGGAATGGAGAGAAAATATCTGTCAGGGGAAGAAAAATGACTCTCTGCTCACGGATCTCTCAAATTGATTAGATAGTGAATTTTCCCACTCATTGTTAAATTTTACATGTTCAGACATCCTTGAATGTATGTTTAGTCGAAGCCCACGTTCACAATTGTATGAGTGAGGATGTGCAGTAGAGACTAAATTACCTTCCATATTTTCCACATGTCCCTTCAGAGAATATGTAGGTTTCAAAAAAGGATGGAAATCTTTTCTTAAACTCTTACACTTCTCGGCAGATATTGAAGATTGAAGTTGGTGTTTTTCCCAGTTTAACTCACGTTGCTCATTGCTTTTGGCAGTAATGTTAGCATTATGTGTAACTGTCTCCTTTTCTTTATTTCCATAAAAACATCCTCTCTGTCTTTCATATACCCTTGTATATTCCTAGTCTTTCATTAAATTTAAGTTTCTGAGGTGAAATATTTGATATATTCCTAGGATTGCTTTTGGGAATACATCCTCTAACGCTGGATTCTTTGGCATCAAATCCTGGGTGTCTTGTGGAGACATAGCTGAAAGATACCAAATAACAAGTAATTTCCCCTGCTATTCTCAGTGAATATCTTTAAAGATTTAAAGAAAATTGATGACCATTAGCTAGTTTAAAAATAAAATAGAGACCGAAGGATCAAGATGCCAGAGGCTTAGGCAGATCCGGAGTGCATCTCTCTCTCCACAAATGAATGAGAAATGGAACAATTCTCTCGGAGCCCAGCTGAACAGTAGCAGAGGCCCTTGGATATCTGAAAGGACAAGAAAGATTCCTGCTGAGCCAGGTAGGACAAAAGTAAGAAGAAGGAAAAAGAAGAGGAGAGGAAGTGGGTTGGGGCCTGTAACCCTCCCGGGAGATGAAAGTGAGGAGATGTCTCCATATCCGGGGAAGACTCTCACTGGGGGAGCTCAGTTTGGACAGAAGGCAAGCCTCATTCTCTGTGCAAAGAAAACATGGCAACCAGCGTGCGGCAGCAGGACAGAGTGAGACCTGCACACAGGGTGCTGACCCCAGCCCTGCTCACCCAGCCTTAGAGGCATGTCCAGCAATGCAGACAAGGGCTGGGTACTGAAATGTGGGGTTTGTAGAGCGGACCGAGGCAGAGGACTACTGTTGGCTATGAGGAAACATCCTGAAGGGATGGCCATGATGGAGGAGCTCTGCAAACAAGATGCTTGTGGTGAAGCCTGAACCACCATAGAGCAGAATGCCATTGGTGAGTGACGCCCAAACAAGAAGCCCACGCATCCCTTGTCCCTTGTGCCGGCTTCTGCTCTCCAAGGACTATGAAGAACTCCACCCACGTAGGACTTTTGAGCCCCCATACACAGCCTCCCCCATCCATCTCCTCCACAACCAGCAGAATCCTGTGCTCGGGGGCAGCTTCAGGAGAAGACACCTGTGAGCTGGCCACAAGCACAGATGGAGCTGAAAGCACACGTGAAACCCAGGGATAAAGAAGAAACCTGAAACCTCTCCTTGGAGCAACACAAGCCATGGGCTTACACCCACAACCGGCCTTGTAACCTCAGCCCCTACAGAGCATCTGAATCAACAACCAGGGCTCTCCCAGTCATGGCAGGTGTAGCTTTAGCAGCTGTAGACTTTGTGGGCTTCTACACAAGGGGGCTGGGCCAGGACAGAGCCAGAGGTGCCCCGTAGCACCACAGCGGATTCAGCTGCACACCCAAGGCAATCCCAGGACCTGACTTCACTGAATCTGTGCTGGTGACCTTGCCAAAAAAACATCTGAGAGCCACCAGGGCCATGTGCCATCATGCCCATGGTTAAGGTGGTCTAAGTGCAGTGCCAACACTCCATATCACGAGAGCCTGCAGAACGCATGAGAGGGGACACCAGAGCACACCCTGAGGTGAACACTCCTAGAGGAGTAATACTCAGTGACTTCTCTCCCAGTGGGTGTGCTCCAATCCCACCTGCCTGGCACCACAGATCAGATTCACAGCGAAGACTCAGATCTGGGGGCTCTATTACCCCACGCAGGGAGCAGGCACCACCAGAGACAGGGCAGTAACAACCACAGAACAAGGGGGAAACAGCCCTGAATCTCCCCAGCAGGTTCTGGTCACAGTTAACAGCAATCAAAGCACAGATCAAGGGAGGAAAAGGGTACAAACCTCTGGACCAACCTCACCCACCAAGGTGCAGATACCAAAAGGAAGATTAACTAGGTTTCTGCACCCTTCACAACAGAGACCACAAACAGAACGCTGGACAAAATGAGATGGCAAAGAAATAGGTTATAGGGGAAGAAACAAGATAAAAACCTCCAAGGACCACTGAATTAAGAGGTGATAGGCAATCTGATGATTACTTCTTGCTTTTAGTCATCTTAAGTGGAGACACCAAACACTTTCACAAATCCTAGGTGCCTAGTAATTCTTTAATGTACTTCTTGCCACACATGTTTCTGAGAATGTTCTATTCGGTCTTTTGATCTAAAAATCATAAATGATAGTGACAGAGAACTAGTCAGAAACTGAGGACACATAAGACAGTGTCCAAGGAAGCTGAATAGAAATAAGATAAACTTAATATAGTACTGGTTTTAAGAAATTAAATAAGAAGAGAGACTTTAAAACTATGATTGAAAGAGGGAACTCTACTCATTGCTCTGTGGAGACCTAAATGGGAAGGAAATCAATAGGACGGTAAACACTAGAGATCTCCTTATGAAAATTAGAGGTACTGGGAATATTTCATGCAAAGATGGGAACAATAAAGGACAGAAACGGGATGGACCTAAAAGAAGTAGAAGATATTAAGAGAAGTTGGCAAGAATACATGGAATAAGTATACAAAAAAGATCTTAAGGACCAAGATAACCACGATGGTGTGATCACTCACCTAGTAACAGACATCCCGGCATCAAAAGTCAAGTCAGCCTTAGAAGGCATGACGACCAACAAAGCTGATGGAACTCCAGCTGAGCTATTTCAAGTCCTAAAAGATGATAATGCTAAAGTTCTGCAACTCGATAGGCTGACAAATTTGGAAAACTCAGCAGTGGCCTCAGGATGGGAAAAGGTCAGTTTTCATTCCAATCACAAAGAAAGGCAATGTCAAACAACGCTCAAACTACTACACAATTTCCCTCATTTCAAACAATAGCAAAGGCTCAAAATTCTCCAAGTGACGTTTTATCAGTACGTGAACCGACAGCTTCCAGATGTTCAAGCTGGATTTAGAAACGGCAGAGGAATCAGAGATCAAATTGCCAACATCCCTTGGATCATAGAAAAAGCTAGAGAGCTCTGGAAAAACAACTACATCTGCTTTATTCACTACACCACAGCCTTTGATTTGTGAATCACAAGAAACTGTGGAAAATTCTTAAAGAGATGGGAACACCAGACTACCTTACCTGTCTGCTGAGAAATCTGTATGCATGTCAAGAAGCAACAGTGAGAACTGTTGACAGTGTTGACTGTGACAACGGACTGATTCCAAGTTGGGAGAGGAGCACATCATTTGTCACCCTGCTTATTTAACTTATATGCACAGTACTTCACGCGACATACCGGGTTGGATGAAGCACAAATTGGAATCAAGATTTCAGGGAGAAACATCCATAATCTCAGATACACAGATGACACCACCACCACCTTACAGCCGAAACCGAAGAGGAACTGAGGAGTCTCTTGATGAAACTGAAAGAAGAGGCTGAAAAAGCTGGTTGAAACTCAACATTCAAAAAACGAAGATCATGGCACCGGTCAGTCATTTCATGGCAAACAAGGGGAGAAACAGTGGAAACAGTGAGAGACTTGGTTTTGGACTTCGAAAATCACTGCAGATGGTGACTACAGCCATGTAAGTAAAAGACACTTGCTTCTTGGAAGAAAAGCTATGACCAACCTAGGCAGCATATTAAAAAGCAGAGACATTACTTTGCTGATAAAGGTCCATCTAGTCAAAGCTATGGTTTTTCCAGTAGTCATATATGGATGTGAGAGTTAGACCATGAAAAAGCTGAATGCCGAAGAATTGATGCTTTTGAGCTGTGGTGTTGGAGACGACTTTTGAGAGTCCCCTGGACTGCAAGAAGATCACACCACTCCATCCTAAAGGAAATCAGTCCTCAATATTCATTGGAAGGACATGGTGAAGGTAAAGCTCCGATACTTTGGCCACTTGATGCAAAGAACTGATGCACTGAGAAAGACCCTTATGCTGGGAAAGATTGAAGATGAGAGGAGAAGCGGACGACAGAGGGTGAGATGATTGCATGGCATCACTGACTCGATAGACATGAGTTTGAGCAGGCTCTGGGACTTGGTGATGGACAGGGAAGCCTGGCTTGCTGGAGACCATGGATCGCAGACTCAAACTTGACTGAGCAACTGAACTGAACCGACTGATATTTATAATTAATTCTCTTTGCTGTATAGGAGTACAAAATTGGAAAACAGCTATATTCCAATTAGAACTTTTAATAAAGATTTCTTTATATAATCTAAAAATTGTCAGTTTAAATCAACCGTTAATAATATAGTGGAAAATGTGCTAAGATTTTATGTCCATTTATTTTAAAATTCTATGAGGTAATAGAATATAATAAGTATTTTAGCATGTTAGAATTGGGGCAAATACACTAAAGATATTTAGTATGAGATCATATAAGGTAAAGAGAAACTTTCAAGTCAACCTGAGATGTGCATTGTTTCATTTTCACCAGGTTTTGCTTTCTGCAATGAAAACTTACTTGAATTTGAAATTTATTTAGAAGGTCCTATGTGTCGCTCCCAGTGGATAGGAAATTATAAATCAGAGAACAAAAACCCATCCCTAATAATCCTAGATGTTTGGCAGTTTGTCTACCACTTCACTCACACATTTCTGTCTAGAGGTAGAAGGAAACATTAAAAGGACTGTCACACAGCTACTCAGAAATGGGCAGAGTTTTCCTAGAGCCCTCAGAAATGGAAGAGCAACGAATGAATGAAGTTTGTCACAAGGCACGAGGAAACTTTTAGTTCATACTGTGATGGAGAATGGAGATTAATGGAGAAATAACTCCAGAAAGAATGAAGGGATGGAGCCAAAGCAAAAAGAATACCCAGCTGTGGATGTGACTGGTGATAGAAGCAAGGTCCGATACTGTAAAGAGCAATATTGCATATGAACCTGGAATGTAAGGTCCATGAATCAAGGCAAATTGGAAGTGGTCAAACAAGAGATGGCAAGAGTGAATGTTGACATTCTAGGAATCAGCGAACTGAAATAGACTGGAATGGGTGAATTTAACTCAGATGACCATTATATCTACTACTGCAGGCACGAATCCCTCAGAAGAAATGGAATGGCCATCATGGTCAACAAAAGAGTCTGAAATGCAGTACTTGGATGCAATCTCAAAAACGACAGAATGATCTCTGTTCGTTTCCAAGGCAAACCATTCAATATCACAGTAATCCAAGTCTATGCCCCAACCAGTAATGCTGAAGAAGCTGAAGTTGAACGGTTCTATGAAGACCTACAAGACTTTTTAGAACTAACACCCCAAAAAGATGTCCTTTTCATTATAGGGGACTGGAATGCAAAAGTAGGAAGTCAAGAAACACCTGAAGTAACAGGCAAATTTGGCCTTGGAATACGGAATGAAGCAGGGCAAAGACTAATAGAGTTCTGCCAAGAAAATGCACTACTCATAACAAACACTCTCTTCCAACAACACAAGAGAAGACTCTACACATGGACATCACCAGATGGTCAACACCGAAATCAGATTAATTATATTCTTTGCAGCCAAAGATGGAGAAGCTCTATACAGTCAGCAAAAACAAGACCAGGAGCTGACTGTGGCTCAGACCATGAACTCCTTATTGCCAAATTCAGACTTAAATTGAAGCAAGTAGGGAAAACCACTAGACCATTCAGGTATGACCTAAATCAAATCCCTTATGATTATACAGTGGAAGTGAGAAATAGATTTAAGGGCCTAGATCTGATAGATAGAGTGCCTGATGAGCTATGGAATGAGGTTCGTGACATTGTACAGGAGTCAGGGATCAAGACCATCGCCATGGAAAAGAAATGAAAAAAGCAAAATGGCTGTATGGGGAGGCCTTACAAATAGCTGTGAAAAGAAGAGAAGCGAAAAGCGAAGGAGAAAAGGAAAGATATGAACATCTGAACGCAGAGTTCCAAAGAATAGCAAGAAGAGATAAGAAAGCCTTCTTCAGCGATCAATGCAAAGAAATAGAGGAAAACAACAGAATGGCAAAGACTCGAGATCTCTTCAAGAAAATCAGAGATACCAAAGGAACATTTCATGCAAAGATGGGCTCGATAAAAGACAGAAATGGTATGGATCTAACAGAAGCAGAAGATATTAAGAAGAGATGGCAAAAATACACAGAAAAACTGTACAAAAAAGATCTTCACGACCTAGATAATCACGATGGTGTGATCACTGACCTAGAGCAAGACATCCTGGAATGTGGAGTCAAGGGGCCTTAGAAAGCATCACTACGAACAAAGCTAGTGGAGGTGATGGAATTCCAGTTGAGCTATTCCAAATCCTGAAAGATGATGCTGTGAAAGTGCTGCACTCAATATGCCAGCACATTTGGAAAACTCAGCAGTGGCCACAGGACTGGAAAAGGTCCATTTTCATTCCAATCCCAAGGAAAGGCAATGCCAAAAAACGCTAAAACTACCGCACAATTGCACTCATCTCACACGCTAGTAAAGTAATGCTCAAAATTCTCCAAGACAGGCTTCAGCAATACGTTAACCGTGAACTTCTTGATGTTCAAGCTGGTTTTAGAAAGGCAGAGGAACCAGAGATCAAACTGCCAACATCTGCTGGATCATGGAAAAAGCAAGAGAGTTCCAGAAAAACATCTATTTCTGCTTTATTGACTACGCCAAAGCCTTTGACTGTGTGGATCACAATGAACTGTGGAAAATTCTGAAAGAGATGGGAATACCAAACAACCTGATCTGCCTCTTGAGAAATCTGTATGCAGGTCAGGAAGCAACAGTTAGAACTGGACATGGAACAACAGACTGGTTCCAAATAGGAAAAGGAGTCCGTCAAGGCTGTATATTGTCACCCTGTTTATTTAACTTATATGCAGAGTACATCATGAGAAACGCTCGACTGGATGAAACACAAGCTGGAATCAAGATTGCTGGGAGAAGTATCAATAACCTCAGATATGCAGATGACACCACCCTCCTGGCAGAAAGTGAAGAGGAACTAAAAAGCCTCTTGATGAAGGTGGAAGAGGAGAGTGAAAAAGTTGGCTTAAAGCTCAACATTCAGAAAACGAGGATCATGGCATCCGGTCCCATCACTTCATGGGAAATAGATGGAGAAACAGTGGAAACAGTCTCAGACTTTATTTTTTGGGGCTCCAAAATCACTGCAGATGGTGACTGCAGCCATGAAATTAAAAGATGCTTACTCCTCGGAAAGAAAGTTATGACCAACCTAGATAGCATATTCTGCCGGGAGCAGGAGCTCCTCCCCTGGAAAAGGTCATGGGGAAGGAGGCTCGGCATACGCAAAGGTGGGATCAAGCCTCAGGAGTCCCCCTGGAAATTCTCGAACATCTATCCCCCAAAACCAGAGTCTGCCTACTTTCTGCTTTGTGCTCTCACCTACACCTCTGACTTTTCGGGGGGCTGTCCCCCACTACCTCTCTCTGAAAAAAGAGTTAGCTTACAGCTCCAGTTGATAATTCCTGGGTGTGACAGTGTTTCAACCTACAAACTCCTTGGAAGTCCTCTAGCCTGCCTGAATAGGTTTTTCTGGCCACATGTGATTGTTCAGAGCCTCCCAACTGTGAGAGGCAGGAGATGTTCTAAACTGTCTGCATTCAGATTCCATTGAGCAGTTAAAAGATTGATTAGAAATTGTATTGGTGAAGGGTTTTTCACTTGTTGCGCCAATGTTTGCTGCTAAGTTTCCATATCCCTTACCTGCTGTGTCCCTGGCAGTGTATTGATTAATATAATTGGTGTAAGTAGTAGCTTTAATGTTTGTAATCTTGGACCCTTGAGTTAATTCTTTTTCTTGTTATAGCCCACCACACCTTTGTCCTATAGGAATGCAACTTTAATGCTTTTGGAGGGTGGCGCCTGACTTTAGAATAATCACCTTTAGAGAAAAATAAGTTTCTTAAAATGTTAACAGGCCTCTGGGCCAGAAGATGATGCAAATCACCTAAACTTTTGCATATGATAGGTTTGCAGGAAGAAAGCCTGGCTTACTGCATGACTCTACCCCTTCCCCCATTATCCTCTATGCATAACTTAAGGTGTAAAAACTACTTTGGAAAATAAAGTGCGGGCCTTGTTCACCGAAACTTGGTCTCCCCATGTCATACTTTCTCTCACCTTCTGGCTGAATTATTCAGCCTCTTTTCTCCACTGAATTTCCTCACTGAGCTATCCTTATTTCAGCCTCTTTTCTCCACTGAATTTCTTCACTGAGCTATCCTTATTTAACCACTCTTTATATCCTTAATTAACGTTTTACTTAAGCAATTCTTTCCTGATCCTCGCCGACGCTGTCCCCGCTTCGAATTCCCTGGATCCACCCGAGCTGGACCCCGGCAATATTCAAAAACAGAGACATTACTTTGCCAATAAAGGTTTGTCTAGTCAAGGCTATAGTTTTTCCTGTGGTCATGTATGCATGTGAGAGTTGGACTGTGAAGAAGGCTGAGCGCCGAAGAATTGACGCTTTTGAACTGTGGTGTTGGAGAAGACTCTTTAGAGTCCCTTGGACTGCAAGGAGATCCAACCAGTCCTTTCTGAAGGAGATCAGCCCTGGGATTTCTTTGGAGGGAATGATGCTAAAGCTGAAACTCCAGTACTTTGGCCACCTCATACCAAGAGTTGACTAATTGGAAAAGACTCTGATGCTGGGAGGGATTGGGGGCAAGAGAAGGAGACGACAGAGGATGAGATGGCTGGATGGCATCACTGACGCGATGGACATGAGTCTGAGTGAACTCTGGGAGTTGGTGATGGACAGGGATGCCTGGCGTGCTGCGATTCATGGGTTTGCAAAGAGTCGGACACGACTGAGCGACTGATCTGATCTGATCTGTGATGGAGAAAAGTAATCACTGGAGATAAATTCATGAATGATTTCAGAGAGAGAATGGGGCAGGTGATACATTTCTATCACAGTAGTAGACACAAACCCAGGTTTTTGAAAACCATTTCCATTGAAGCAAATCTCCCAACACTATGTGATGAAGGATGAGTGCCTCGCTGCTCCTCGGACCTCTCATCTGAGTCATCATCTCCATCCATTCATACCTACCTGGGTAAATGGTTGTTGTCTCCATTCTCGTATTCCTGGGATCCTTCAATTGCTCCAGAAAGGCGACCAGGTCCAGTGTAGACACAAGCCCTATTTATCAGAGAAAGGAATATTTGTGTTGTTAGAGATTCATCAGTATCGAATCCAATATGTATTCAGGTGAAACGACAACGCATTTTGTTCTAGAAAACGATTTCCTTAAATACTATATTCAAAGCAGCTATACAAGACTAACACACACCTCACAATCAGATCCTGAGATTCTGGTCAAGTAGTACTAAGGCAAAGTAAGTGATGTCAATGTGAAATTAAGAGAGGGTACAATTATTTAATACCACAGAACTTACACAATTACCACGAACCTAGAAGGAAGGAGGCAGAGTACATCAAGGAAGAAAAACGTCACCAGTATAACGAATCATCATGAAGCCTTTCTTTCTAAACTCACAAATACCCATTTTCCCCTAGAACGCAGAGATCTGAAACTGTGCGAAGCAGAAAATTTCAGAAGACATTCTTGACATGACAGAACTAAAACCCAGTGGGTAGATAAGGAATTCTGGAAGGCAGTTATCCTTACCCAAGGAGGCCAGGTTCCCGTAGTTCTGTAACATCACGTCCCTGTACAATTCCCGCTGACTGAGGTCCAGGCATTCCCACTCCTCTTGAGTGAAGTCTATGGCCACATCCTGGAACGTCATTCGTCCCTGAAATACAAAGTACAGATGCCATGTGGCCATGGGAAGACTTTGCAATGTGACCCAAGATGAAAATGGCAAGTTCAGAGAACTGGTCGTGATTTAGTGGCTTGGCTGGCATTACAAAATACACTTTTTACACAGTACTCCTTTCTACCCAACTTCTGATATGAAGAAAAAAAGATGAGTTATTGATCTACAAGCCATTAGGGAGACTAGTTTCATCTGAAAGAGCAATTATAAAATAATCAGGGCAGCATGAGCATATTTATTCTTCAGTGTTCTACTCGTATGACATAAGAGAAATTGTTTATCAAAGAAACAGGAATTTTTTTTTTAAAGTGTATTCTGAGCCAAGAGTTCTGATGTGCGGCCAAAGTGCCACATTTTTAGCAAGGTTATTTGAGTTAGTAATGTTGAAAATTCTGCTCGATGAATGACGATTTTGAACCACAATGAAATAGAATAGTAAGGTAAGAATTTAGAATGGGGGATGTTGTTAGAAGAGTTGGCCAGCTCAAGGCAGAAAGAATGTTGAACAGGGGTCCTTAGTCTACTTTCATAGACAGGGTACAAAGAGTGGGACAGGGGTCTTGCAGATCATTTGCTGAATGGATGAGGCACCTATACTGGGTGGGGGAAGAGTAAGAAAAATACTTTCTCCTTATGGGGTAGGAGGGGAGACCGTTTATACTGCTGAGGAGGACCTGAAATCCATCAACAGTTACAACATGGGGAAGGGAAAGATGCTAACGGGTCTTGTTTTTCCATTCCTGCATTCCAAGACTCTCTTTGGTTTTATCTAGTCTTTTGTCTCTGCGTCACCACATACCTCCGTCTCTTTATTTTTAGGGCCAATTCTTTGGCCCTTGTTCATACCCTGCTCATGTCTAACTATTTATCCATTTCCCTTCTCACACATTTGGGAATTCAGTTTCAGGGAAAATGGAGCAATGACTGCTCTGGCTTCTTCAGGCTGAGCCAGGGTGCCATGGGGCTCTGAGTTCCCTTTGCCTACTCAGTCAGGCACCATTTATGGAGGGAGATGAGAGTCCATTGAATGATAAGGTGAGTTGTTTCAGCATTGTTTAGGTGTTGGTCAGGGAATATTCTTGCACGACCACTTGGAAAGTTGTGGTATTTTAGAAGAAACAAAGTTTACAAGAAAGTTAAAGGTACATGGCCCAAAGATTAGGGGCTAGCCAGGAAAACCAGAACCGGACATTGGTTCGTGATGTTAGTGTTTCTCTAGGTACAAGAAGCAGCAAGAATTTGGGCTCATAAAATCTTTACATGAAAACATCTGACCTTCGGAAGGCCAGTTCTGGGTTTTTCCCAGAGCACAGAGTTCCTTGTTTCTGATCTCTACTCTGAACTCCTTTTGGGGGGTGTTGAAAGTCAGGAGCTTGCAGTGGTCATGATGTCATCTTTGTAGAGACTGCTGGCAGAGTCCAGTCAGCAGGGTCCCTTCATAGCCACATATTTAACCATGCTTTGGGGGCATTTCTTGTCCATTGTGTCCTACGGCACTGGCAAGACTCATTCCCAGGTCTAGGGAAAGTTCCATTGATAGGCCACTCAATGTGCTGCTTCTAGAGCAGGCCTTGTGAGTAGCAAAAGTCTCTGGACCATACCTGTCTTACAGCACCTAGGTCCTGGAAAATATTCCCTCTTGTTGCTTCTTCCCATATCTAGAGTTACATTATTACAATCATTGATAGCATGTGGAGCTGCATATCAGCATTTTATCACGGGCTCAGTCACACATTTAGTAACCTAAGAAACAATCTTCTGAAGCAAGCGACATAGAAAATAATATAGCTATGGCTAGCAATTATTAGTCAGGTCGTAAGTAAAAATGATAAGTCAAGCACTTTCATTAAGTAGAGCTCAGTATACCACAGGTCATCTGACTTCATTTGTTAAACGACTATAGCCAGGTCTTAATCTCCTGGTTGTACATCATGGAGCATCTAATCTTTATCTGAAGATTGCTTCCTGAGATTACCTTTAGAAACAAACTTAAGAGTGTCCTTTCTAACAACTTAATTATATCTTTTAGAAATATAACGTAAGTATGAACTATCTCAGAAGTGAGGCTTAGTAAACACTACACTTTAATTAGCAAAACTAGAAACTTAGTTTAACAATGAACAGAACTTACTATTCCGTGAAACATTTTTTTCATTATGAGGGCTTTAACCCTGTAGCCAGGGAAGGCTTTAACCCATCAAATAGAAATGAGGTTTGTCAGGGAGCCGGGAAAAGCCAGGCAGCCCTGTTAGATTTCCCACAGCTCTGAGTCTTTGATTTACAGCTACTGTTCACCCATTTTTAATTCCCTGATTTAGGAGCAGACTATGGCCATGTTTTAAGGACATCAAGATGGCAAAAGTCTAACCATGAGGGGTTATGTTTGTAGAAGAATGAGCTTTGTCTACATGTACCATAGTCTTAAGTAATGCTTATTTACTTTACCAAAGTAACAAAATATTTTAAAAATGAATATAAATGACTTAAAGGCAAAAAATTCATAATCTCTTATTGAAAGCTGCATTCTAAGAAAGCTTTGTTCTATTAACATACAGATTAGACTAAATTCCAGTCTGGTACCAGCTTCAGTTCAGTTCAGTCGCTCAGTCGTATCTGACTCTTTGCGACCCCATGAATTGCAGCACGCCAGGCCTCCCTGTCCATCACCAACTCCCGGAGTTTACTCAAACTCATGTCCATCGAGTCAGTGATGCCATCCAGCCATCTAACCTATGTCGTCCCCTTCTCCTCCTACCCCCAATCCCTCCCAGCATCAGCGACTTTCCCAATGAGTCAACTCTTCGCATGAGGTGGCCAAAGTATTGGAGTGTCAGCTTTAGCATCAGTCCTTCCAATGAACACCCAGGACTGATCTCCTTTACAATGGACTGGTTGGTATCTCTAATTTTCTTGAAGAGATCTTTAGTCTTTCTCATTCTATTGTTTTCCTCTATTTCTTTGCATTGATCACTGAGGCAGGCTTTCTTATCTCTCCGTGCTATTCTTTGGAACTCTGCATTCAAATGGGCACATCTTTCCTTTTCTCCTTTGCTTTTGGCTTCTCTTCTTTTCACAGCTATTTGTAAAGGCCTCCTCAGACAGCCATTTTGCCTTTTTGCATCAGATAGCAAACAAAACTTGTTTATCGGTTAACCTCAGAAAAATCCTTTCCATAAATCTTGAAATAGCAGTATTCTTACAAAGGCATCAGAGTGAAACCATAGAAGTCATGTTTAAATCTGATTAAACTGCAATTGACAATGTAGCCTGGTCACTGCAGTGACTTTAACACTGTAACAGGATAAGTAGAATTATAGTTGACCACATTTTACTAGGGCCTATCAGATCTATATATGACTTCCACATCATTCTAGGATATCTATATTAGTAACATCAACCATATAGCACAATCTGAGAAGATTTATCACCCCTTCAACCATACTTCCATGTAGTTTAACATGTCCAATGAACCCAGGTAGTTTAATAGCTCCCTGGGATATCTCAGGGGCCCTCTGAAGCATTCCAAAGTCAGCTAGAAGTCAAGTCATTTAGGAAGTTTTGTGGACAAATATCAAAGGGGGTTATAACACTCAGTCAGATAAAATCATATAGATCACTGGGAAACAATATATTCACTTAGCCAAAGTAACAAAGAAGATTTCAAAGGTAAACCTAGAACAGATCACTTTAGAGGTAAAGAAACTTAAAATCCATTATCAAAGGCAGCTCAACATCTCAAGAAAACATGTATTTATGTACAAAACTCTTCCCTTGGGGTCCACTTTCCATAAAACCTTATCACTTTCTGTACCCATTACTTTGTTCTCCCATGTTGAAAGAGCCACCTCTAAGTCAGACCTACTTCCTTTTCTCTTCATAAAATATAATTTCTTTCCTGATATCTTCTTTACTGAAAATACACATGCTACTTTCCTTAAGCAGCCTAGAACTTAAGCATTCTGTGGATTGGTGAACATAAATACCAGTAATAATTTCTAAAAAAAATATTCTAGAGAACATCTCAGGATGGCATCAAGCATTATTCATGAATAGTCCAACATCTCTACTTTCTCTGTAAGAGGAAGTTAGTTCTCAGTAATGAATGTTTCAGAATGGTATTTTATTTGCAAATGACCTAGCTAGTCAATAAACTTCCATCATTTAGTTTGGCACAGCCCTAGAAAGTCAGGTTACCGAAATCTAGAGAATGTTTTAGAGGGATATTTCTAAAGTATAATTATTCTTAAAAGAGTTTCTCTGAAAGATCGTATCTCTTTTACATTTTCTTTGAAGTTTTTTTTTTTTTTTCCCTTCCCCTTTCCTAGAGGTACTTTCCTGGTTGAGAAACTTGTAACAGATATAAAAATATAACAATATGTAAGTAATACTAAACCTAGGCACAATGAAAATACTGTGCTGAATGACTCTTAGACATATCTACATTAGATCAGGAAACAAACATTAATGCTAGATATTTAGTATTTCCCAGTTTATGTGAATCTGAAATTCATTTAGGTAAATTTTTCTTGGAGTTAGAATTGTCTGATTTGTAAGCACTTACCTTCCTTTAGGTGAAGTGAGTAAAGTCGCTCAGTCATGTCCGACTTTTGCGACCCCGTGAACTGTAGCCCACCAGGCTCCTCCGTCCATGGGATTCTCCAGGCAAGAATACTGGAGTGGGTTGCCATTTCCTTCTCCAGGGGATCTTCCCAACCCAGGGATCGAACCCAACTCTCCTGCATTGCGGGCAGATGCTTTAACCTCTGAGCCACCAGGGAAGACCTTTAGGCCATTTAAATTAGAACTCATTTAGAACTTCAGCATTATTATATACATATATATAAAAAAAAAAAAAATGCATACTGAGACATACATAAATCCAGACAGACAGACAGAGATTTCATAGTTTCCTGCTCAAGATTTAAAACATCTCTTTGACCCTTTTTTGTTTGTTTGTTTATTTCTTTGTTTGGCTTGAAGTTCTGATTTGCCCAAGGCTGAGTCAGGTCTCAGGCAAAGTGGGCAGTGACATTCAAGGACATGGAAAGGGTTAACTACAAGCTTTTCCCTAGGCAGGCCTTTTAACAAGCTGCTGCTGCTGCTGTTGCTAAGTCGCTTCTGTCGTGTCCAACTCGGTGCGATCCCATAGACGGTAGCCCACCGGGCTCCCCCATCCCTGGGATTCTCCAGGCAAGAACTGGAGTGGGTTGCCATTTCCTTCTCCAATGTAGTTGTTAACAAACTAGTTGTTTTAAAATGTATATGCAAAAAGAACCGGTTTTGCAGTTTCCAAGGGAAAGAAACTTTCATTTTAACCAGTTTTCTCCAGAGTCTAAAGAATATCAGGGCCATCCTGTGTCAAAAAGTTATCTTCCCTTTCTGTAGTAAGTTTTATAGCTAAAATATAGAACAAATTATGCTCAAATTGACTCTGATATCAGGGGCATTTCAGCTGATAAAAATTTTGGACTGTCCCTGTGGTGGAAAGTGAGGTCTTTGTCCCATCAGAAGAATCTGAAGGGTTAAGGGAATTTGCAGGACTGGGGGAACCTTGGTCCTTGGCAGCCCTGAGAAACAGGAGTACTCAGAAGGGAATTCTTTAGGGTGTTCAGGTGTGGGGGAAGCTTGGTTCCCTCTCCACGTGAGAGATAAGCTTCCTTAGAAAGGGATACTTTAGAAATGTTAGGACAGTTTTTGATCCTTCAGGCTTTTGAATATAGAAGAAACCTGGACCAAAGGGAATCTCAGAATCCTTTCCTAGAGATCATGTGGATATAAAAGGTCACATAGAGGTCATCTAGGAAATCTGATGGAGAGAGACAGAGGGACAGGAGACAGGGAGGCAACAGAAAGTAAGGAAATTCTGAACCCTTTCCCGTCTTTTGGCAAAACCTAGTGAGCCATTCAGAGGCCATTTTTGGGGGTCCTCTGTTTGTTTTGGAGCCAGGCCTTTTGGAGGGTCAAAAGTATCCAGTTTCTGAGAATGTAGCCAAGGGTTGAGTATGAGAGAGCCTCCTGGGATGTAACAGAACCCACTCATAGCCTATCTACCATAGAATGCGAGTACTGAGAGTCACTGGCTGACAGAAAGACGTCCCTGTTCCCCTAGTGGTCTCTCCGTGTGACTGAGGGTACAGAATGGCCGAGCGGCCCAACAGTCACATCCAACAGTCAGAGGAGACCTCTGAGAACCAAGCAGCTAAGCCACCAGGTGACACGGGCAGAGAAAGACAGAGATTCCTGGGAGCAACCAGGTGACTCACCATTTGGTGATTCCCTGAAACGTGGAAGGCACTCTTGGGATGGCTCAGAGGCAATACCCAGGCTTCTGTAAATCAATCCAAACCAAAAGGGAAAGAAGAGAAAGTGACAGGGAAGAAGGCTGAGGAATCCGCCGAACAATATATCCGGGAGGCAGTGGCCTGGGAAGAATGCTCTGTGTTTTGCTTCAACCACTATGAGCCTGACATGGTGGACGAAAGTTGCCTTGCTGCGGGTGGATGCCCTTGTGGCCTGATCCATTCTGTACACCCCCATCCTCACATGGGAGTCTTTCTGTGGCAGGAGCCCTAATGGCTTTTACATGTCTGATCTGTGCCCACAGAATATTGGTTGGCATAGTCCTCACTTGCAAAAAAACAAAGGAGAGACCCTCACCCACTCAAGTCACAGATACTTTGGGCGCAGTGAGCAGTGGAGCGTTTGGAACACACCAGAGGGTAACCCTGGCCAGCATTCCCCAGTTGCCTCCAGAGAAGTTGCCTGTTGGAAGAGGGTCCCTGTGAGAAAGGAGAAGTGAGGGCGTTGGGGGGGGTGGTGGTGGTGTGGGGGGTGGGGGGTGGGTGCGAGGGGGGGCAAGAGACTCCAAGTCCCTGAACAAGCCAGAAAAATGTCATGGTCTGGGTGCTGGTTGGAAAAGAATTTCCAGACATGAGAAAATACGGGTTTGGTTTTTCAGTTTCTGCATTCTAAGACCCTCCTTGGTTTTATCTGCTCTTCACTCTTTGGGTAACCACAACCTTGGCAGAAAGAATCATTTTAACTATTTAGTATATGCTCTGTATCTTTCTGATTGCTTTTATCAGAGTCTTGAAAGTGCAAGAGAAATAACTAAAAATCAGTAATGTTGCTCTTGTACTTTTTGGCACATATTTTAACAAATAGCCATTAAATAGCAGAGCTTAAACGTTACTTCAGTTTATGTACTTTAGACTTTAACTAATAAAACACAGATTCACAGAGACAACTCTAAGATAAGTTGATAGAAGTTTCTGTAACTGGAAAGAATACTAAAGGCAAGAAAAGTTTTAGTCACTCAGTCATGTCTCATTCTTAGTGACCCCATGGACTCTAACTTGCCAGATTCCTCTGTCCAAGAAATTCCCAAGCAGGAATACTGAAACAGGTTGTCATTCCCTTCCCCAGAAGTTCTTCAGAAAAACAAAGCAAAAAGAAAAGAAGAAGAAAAAATTGATCAAGTCATGTTAATATTTTCATACACACAGTTCAGTTCAGTTGCTCAGTCGTATCCCACTCTTTGCCATCCCATGACCAGCACGCCAGGCCTCCCGGTCCATCACCAACTCCCGGAGCCTACTCAAACTCATCTCCACGGAGTACAGACATATACTCAAATGGTGCTATATGCTCATTAGGATGAAGAGAGAAACATTTTCATGTCACTAAACTCAGGTAATTTTGAATGTAGTAAAATGTACATAATGTTAGAGGATGATATTCTTTACTTGCACTGAGCTGTATTTTAAATTTTAACACAGTTGAACATAGATTAGGACTCATAAGATTCTTGTAAACATTTTGGAAAATACAAAACTGTGAAGAGACTCTGTGATGTGAGCATGGAGTGTACTGGAAAAGATCAGACCTGGGCTTGGGATGAAAACCGCCATTCCCCAAACCCAGCATCTCTGCTAAACACACATTAAATATAGTGTTCATTTTCCAAAGCAGAAAGAAGGTAAGAAGACAGGAAGTTACTTCGTTAATTGTGATAGTTTAGGCACATCCTTCATTTTTCTTTTCATGACACTTGTTCAAGTCAAGTGGAAAAAAACAAATTCACAGCATGGGAATCTCACAGAAACACTTAAACCAGTGAACATAAGTCATGGGGTAGAAGTACAGGGAGGTGGTAAAAAGACTGTGTCTGTGATTTGAGCCTGGAGTGCTCTGGAAACATCACACCTGGGCTTGAGTGATCAATTCGCCTACCCCGAAAACCCACTATCTATAATCAACACAATGAGTGTTCATTCTCAGAAGCAAAGAGAAACCAAGAAGATGGGGAGTTTCTCCATTAACTATGAGCATTTCCACACATTCCTTATTCCTTTTTTCCACAACCTTGTTTAAAGAGAGAGAGAGAAGTATGAACTTCATAGTCTCATGATGTCAGAGTGACGTCTCCAGAACAAGTGGACATCAGATGTCACGGTGTAAATGAATCACATGAAAGATGCACAATCACTGCCTGGGCATTCTGGAATTAACAATGAAATTATAACTTGAATCTAACATTTAAAACTGTCAATTTTATGCAAATTTCATTTCACATATACTTCCCCTGTTTAGTATCCTAATAATGCATTTAAGTAGTAAGACTCAGCAATGCAAAGGACAGCATCTCCTAGTTTTCTTTTTATTTCTGAAAATTTTCTGAAAAACTCTAGACCTCTGAGTTGAGTCACCGGGCTTCCCAGCTGGCTCAGTGGTAAAGAATCTGCCTGCCAATGCTGGAGATGTATCTTCAGTCTCAGGGTGGAGAGAAACCCCGGGATGAGGAAATGGGAACTCACTGCAAAATTCTTGCCTAGAAAATCCCATGGACAGAAGAGAGTTGGTTCTTTGTATAATGGCATTTTCAAACTCTGTTTTAAATATCTATATTGCACCCAGGTGCTAAGTCATCACTGCATTTCGCAACGTCCCTAAAATCCCAACACCAAACCACATCCCAGTGGGAGTGAGGATAGGAGTGACTCCCCATGCTGATCTCTCACAAAAAGAATAGTTTCAACAGTTGAAAGTAGCTGATTCACGTTGAGAATTCATTATGCTCCATAGAAAGCGAGGATGCAGACAATGGAGCAAAGGCTCTGGGACACAAGGAAGTCTAACGGGCTGGTCTTCACTATGATAAGAAGAAATGGGACGAAATAAGGTGATGAGATACCCGGGAAGAAAAACTAGGAGCAGAAAGCTAAAGGCTTGCAGATTCTCATTTGGGCATTTCAGGAGGAAAAGCAGATGCAGCCCCAGACCCAGGACAGGATATTTACCTGAGAAGTTGCCATTTCCTCCTCTTCTTCCTCCTGCTCTGTCTTCTCTGGGGATGTTAGGCTGCAAACGCACTTCTGAGGTTTGAGAAAATACCATTGAGGGCATCACCACAGCTCTTTAACCTGCAACCAATGCTCCTACAGACAGAAGGGCCTTGAAAAGCTGAGAAGACCGACCTCTCCTGTCCTCTGTCTCAGGAGAGATTCAGGAACAATCAATTCCTACCTGGACACCAGCCTGTGAACTTATTTCTTGATTGTTCTCTCGCCAT
This sequence comes from Bos indicus, assembly GCF_029378745.1. Classification (NCBI taxonomy): domain Eukaryota; kingdom Metazoa; phylum Chordata; class Mammalia; order Artiodactyla; family Bovidae; genus Bos; species Bos indicus. The sequence continues at coordinate 61,027,790 of NC_091777.1, forward strand.
AGAGAGCTCCTAACACTCTGCTCACACAGATGATGTGAGCTGACTGACTTTCCCTGTCCAAATCCAGCTAGACCAACCCTGTTGCCTCTCCGTGGAGGAAGCCAGGGCTCAGCTCTCACAGATGGAGCAGGAAGCACTTCCTTAACCCGGACCTCTGCTTAGAATCCCCTGGAGCACTTCCTAGACACCACAGTGATGCTCCCACAGGACCAACATAGAACTCTGTTGGGAGGGCATCAGTGAGGTCAGTTCCTGACACTGGTCATGTGATCCTGATGGGAAACCAGATGGAAACTACTTGGCTAAAGATTCTTTCTGAACAGTTTCAATGAATACAAATCCCTGGTGGTCAGGTCCCCACTCCAAAAAGTTATCAATCTGCAGGTCTACAGTGTGGCCGTTAATGGAGTCATCAGCAAGTCCCAATTTTTTCTGATGTTTCTTCTCTCAAACCATCGTTCAGGAGTCCTGAGCTCAAAGCCTCACACTCACCACACCTAAGACCTCTCTGTAGGGGAGGATTTCGGGCAGGAATTTCTGAGAGAGGTCAAAGCTAGAATCAGGCAGAGAAAACACCAGTTCTTACAGTTTAGCCTGTAGAAGTTATGCTGGGTGAGGTGCTCTGGGCTCCCTAGGGTGTGTGTGAACTAACCCATTCAAACCAAAACAACAAATCCGGTGAGCACTGTGAGGGTGTCATTGAAGTGGGGCTTGTAAAGTAGACCCTGGGGTTCAGCAAGACTGTTGATCTCAAGGAAGGAGGTCATCTAGAGCAGGTGCTCACAGGACTGGCTTTTGTGAGTTCAAGAAACCACAGGCTGCCTGCTGCCCAGACAGATGCTGAGGCAGCAACAGCATGGACCAGTTTAGGGAAATTGTCAACAATATTCATTTTTTGATATTAGGATATGAGATTCATGACTTTTACAGCTTACCAAACAACGCCTAGGAAGCACTTAGGAAGCATGGTATACACTAATTCCACGCCTCTTCCAGGAAGACTTTCTAATACATTCCTGGGTTATCACAGAAGCTGTCTTCATTTCAACATTGTCAAGTAATAATCATGACTTGTGTGTTGATATTATAAAGATACATCAATATTGCAGTGAACTCTCATTGTATTTTTCTTACAAATCAACGATATTACTATTGAAACTTTAGAACCAACTTCTTACTTTAATACATGGAAAGATTAAATGATCACTTACATCATGGCAACTTCCAGATATTTCACATCAATGCTAAACATCTCCATTTAGATGGTCATTGTCCATTTTACATTATGGTATCCTTCATCTTCTAATGGAGGATAGATAGAAATGGTTACAACACAACATAAAAAGGCTAATCTTTAATAAACCATAAAAAATCTACGTTTCCAAACACAGTAGAAAGCTTAGTATGGATTGAGTGTTGAATTACATTCACATCAGAGAATCTCAAATCATGTCATTATAAACGAGCATACAAATAGCAATCGACTCGAGTACTATTGCCTGGAAAATCCCATAGACACAGGAGCCTGGTAGGCTACAGTCTATGGGGTTGCAAAGTTGGACACGACTGAGTGACTTTACTTTCACTTTCATACATACATTGCTAAGAATTGTAACTTTCTAACCATCAACCTTCATCTCACGATTCATGCTAATATGTCCATTTTCCATTTGTTTTAAGTATGGAGTACTCCCTACAGTCATTGTACTTCATAGAAACTTCTGAAAACAAGATTGATGAAATGCCTTCTATTATGCAATCTCTGATATTTATTTCCATTTAACTTTTGATTAAATACTTTTCTACATATTGCTTACATCATTTCCATTGCTTTCTTATATAAACTCTCGTGTTTTCTGATGCATGTTTAGGGCAAACCTCTTCCATCACTTGTTCCATTACTAGAATTTCGCTCCAGTGTGTGTTCTCAGATGTTTAGTGAGATAAGCACTTCGACTAAAGGCTTTGCCACATTGAGTACATTCATAATGTCGCTCTCCAGTATGCATTCACTGATGTTGAGTAAGAGCAGAGTTGTAACCAAAGACTTTGCCATATTCAGTACATTTATATGGTCTCTCTCCAGTATGCATGCACTGATATTCAGTAAGATTATAACATGTAATAAAGGCCTTGCGACATTCTGTATATTTATAACGTCTATCCCCGGTATGAATTCGGTGATGTTGAAAAAGGGCCGAACTCCTAATAAAGGCTTTGCCACATTCTTTACATTTGTATGGTTTTTCCCCCAATGGATTCGATGATGTTGAGTAA
>NC_091777.1:63675066-63683811 GCF_029378745.1 Bos indicus
CCCGCCGCGTGCGACCCACCCGGACCACAACGCCCTCAGCTCACCGGCCACCAACGAGCTCCGACCCGCCCCGCGGTGGAGTTCTAAATGACAGACAGTCACCAACTTCAACTACTACAGTAATACAGACCAATTTTCAAGCATGATAGCGAAAAAGTGAAGAAACAGTGTGTGACGTATTCCACTGCATCCAATTCACAAGGAGACGCAACGTGTTACTTGGGAGGAAGAACTTTGTGGATTCTTAGGACTAGAGGAAGATGTTCTGGATGAAGAACAAGCTGGAATCAAGACAGCCGGGAGAAATATCAATCACCTCAGATATGCAGATGGCACCACCTTATGGCAGAAAGCGAAGAAGAACTAAAGAGCCTCTTGAAAGTAAAGAGGACAGTGAAAAAGTTGGCTTAAAGCTCAACATTCAGAAAACTAAGATCATGGCATCCGGTCCCATCACTTCATGGCAAGTAGATGGGGAAACACTGGAAACAGTGACAGACTTTATTTGGGCGGGGGGTGGGGGGTGTCCAAAATCATTGTAGATAGTGACTGCAGCCATGAAATTTAAAGACGCTCCTTGGAAGAAAAGTTATGACCAACCTAGACAGCATATTAAAAAGCAGAGCCATTACTTTGCCAACAAAGGTCCGTCTAGTCAAAGCCATGGTTTTTCCAGTAGTCATGTATGAATGTGACAGTTGGACTATAAAGAAAGCTGAGCGCCAAAGAATGATGCTTTTAAATGGTGCTGTTGGAGAAGACTCTTGAGAGTCCCTGGGACCGCAAGGAGATCCAACCAGTCCATCCTAAAGGACAGCAGTCCTGAATATTCATTGGAAGGACTGATGCTGAAGCTGAAACTCCAATCCTTTGGCCACCTGATGGGAAGAGCTGACTCATTGGAAAAGACCCTGATGCTGGGAAAGATTGAAGGCGGGAGGAGAAGGGGACGTCAGAGGATGAGATGGTTGGATGGCATCACCGACCCAATGGACATGAGTTTGAGTAAACTCTGAGAGCTGGTGATGGACAGGGAGGCTTGGCATGCTTCAGTCCATGGGGTCACAGAGTCGGACACGACTGAGCGACTGAGCTGAACTGACAACTAGAGGATGGAAAGCTCCCACGTGACCTCCTGGTCCTCACACACCGGGGAGGGGGCGGGGGCGCCGTCAGAGGGAAGCTCAGGGGCTGCTGGAATGCGGTCCTGTCCCTCCTGACCCACGGGTACTGACTCCTGTCTGCGGCTCCGTACTGGTGAGTCCTCCCTTTGCTCCATCACCCTCCCTAGCTTCTCACCTCTGAGTGGGGCGGGGCTGAAGCAGGCTGGGGAAGGCCAACCCCTGCGTAGGGGCCGATTCACAGCAAAGTGGCCGTCCATCAGTCACGGAAAACTCTCCACACACTCTCAGCATGTTTCCACACACCATGACCTCAGCTGCCTGATCGGCATCACTGAGTCCAGCCAGATGATGAGCCGTTGACCAGGGGGAAACGGGGCCTCAGACACACACTCTACCACCGGACGACATGCCGTGCAGAATTTGAATAGGGTCCATGTCAGTTTCTGAACATAAAAATCAAGAATCTCAATCTGGATGGAGGCCGCCACTGTGGACGTGAAGGGTTCAACCCTACGCGCAGTAGGATGGGGTCACAGAATGTTTGGTTCCAGAGTGAACCGTATCAGGAAGCCTGGGCTCTATCTGGTCCTCAGTGAGAGCAGTGGGTGGAGGAGAATGCTCTTGGAGGGAAGGGCGTCCCTCTCCTCTGGAGTTCCTGTGCCCAGGTCCTCGCAGCGATGAACTAAAATGAGCCGATCAAATAAAAAAGCGTAGCTGTAGAGGTGGGATCAGCTACATAATTGGGGGAACAGTGAAAATCGAGAATGCAGGGCCCCACGTTCACATGTCAAGACGGCAACCGGAGAGCATTAAAGCTAGGTGGAAGCCTGTCTGATCGCACAGCGCCCTGCCCACGAGCGGCTCTGCATGGAGCAATGGGCAGCCGGCGGATGCACACCGCGGTGCCGCCAGCACTTCCGGGGTGCCTCCTGGGGCCCCGCCCACGTGGGTGCCGCACGCACACCACGCACTCCACATGCACTCCACCACGAAACTACGAGGTTGGGGCGTCTCTTTTGTGAGGGTGCTCCCAGGCTTATGCGGGAATTTACCTAAAACACACGGGATTAGGGCAACGGTCTAAACCACTGACGTGTCTGACTCCAGGAACCTGCCTGCTCTGCCGCACGGCTCCCAGCTCAGACCTACCCAGTGCCGCCCTGAGGAGCTGGCAGGACCCTCACGCCCACCGGCATGGTCGGATGTCCATCTCAACCCCAGGCTCTCTAACCAAGGCCGGCAGCCGCGTGCAGGGGAGTCAGGCTCTGGGGTCAGGTTTGCCGGGCTTCCATTCCCAGATGGAAACTTCTGGTGATCTGAGCCTGAAGAACAGACCCAGTAACCCTGAGCCTTGGTGCTGTCATCGGGCGAATGGAAAGGACCCAGCAGAAGGAGAGCTCCGATGGCAGGCCCTGAAACAACTGGCCCGACACGAGTCTCCCCTCCCTGAGAGAACTTGCGTGTGGAGAGGAGGAAGCCCGGGGCCTCTTGATCAGAGGATCTCTCTGTGCCAGCATCCTGGGTATGCGGCCTCGTGTGCCGAGCACTGAGCAGGTGACGACTCGGGACGGGGGAAGGAGGGACGCTCTGAGCTCCGGCAGCAGCAGGTGCCCTGAGACCCCCAAATAGGACAGCTGCCCTGGTCCCTGCAGGTGGGCAGCACGTTCGGGCACCAGGAAGGGCCTCTGGAGGTGGTGCAGACAGGGCAGGGGCCCCGAGCCCTCCCCCACTCTGCTTCGGTCCTCAGGGGTAAAATGGAAGCTGACACACAAACAGACGACCTGGGGACGGGGCGGGGGCGGGGGGGGGGGGCGGGTTCTGACAGGGTCAAGACGACTCAAGGGGGAGAGGACATTCTCTGAGACAAACGGAGCTGGGAAATCCGGATATCCACCCGCAGAACGAAGATCGATGTGACACACGCCACATAAAAAATCAGCTCAGAGTGGATCCATGTGACAGCTAAAATTCTCTAAGAGAAAACAGAAAGTAAATCTTCATCTGTTGACTTGACAATAGATTCTTTGCTACGACAGGAAAAGGACCAGAAGAAAAGATAAGAAAAAGAAAAGATGAATTTCACCAAAATGTAACCTGGTGGTACCTCAAAAACACTCTCCAGAGTATAAAAGACAGCCAACAAAATTTGAAAAAAATATTAGCACATCGTCTAGTCAGAGTATAGTATCCTGATACATGAAGAATATCTTTAACTCAATAAGAAGAAGTGACCCAATATTTTTAAAACAGTCAAAGGCTTAAATAGACATTTCTACAGAGGAGATATACAGGTGGATGGCTAACACAGGAAAGGATGTTTAGAACATCTGTCGTTAGGGAAATGAAAGTTAAACCACGATGAGATACCGTTGGAACTCAAGGAGATAGACCATGATTTGAGAAATTAACAACTGGTGATGAGGCAGTGGAGAAACCTGAAGCCGTGATATTGCAAGTGAGAATGGGAAATGGCTCCACCACTATGCAAAGCAAGTCAGCAGTTCCTGGAAAAGTAAACCGGAATTAGCATTTGGCCTAGAAGGCCTACTTCGTAGTGCAGTTTCAGTTCTGCAAGATGAATAGGCTCTGGAGACCCGCTGCAGCACAGAGTGCTGACCTGAGGCTGGCCGCACCGTGCTGTGCGCCAGGCGGCACAGAAAGCAGACCCCTGTTAAGCACTCCTACCACAATTAAAAAGCAGAAAGCTGCCAACAGCTACTCAAACATTTATGCAGGTATGTTCACCGAGGTAGCCACAGGAGACAAAAAAGGACAACAATCTGGACGTCCATCGCTGATAAGTGGATTAAAAAAACACCATTCACTGTTTTCAAATGGTATTTTGTCCAAAGCACAGAGACAGAGACCCCAGGATGCAGGAGGCTCAGTGGGGACAGACTTTCGTGGGGGAGAGGGGAATGTCCTCAGCCCGGATCTGACCCCAGCCCTCAGGGCGCAGAGCAGACCTGGAGCGTCCAGGACATGTGGTAGGGTGGGCACTCACAGGGAACTCTCTTCAGGGCTGTGCTGGGGCCCAGGGGACCAGAGACAACCAGGTGAGCCCCCAGACCTCCTGCTTCCACCCACCACCCCTGGTCACTGGGGAGCACAGTGGGTCAGGGCCACTGGTGGCCCGTCTGGGAGGGGCCTGGGTGACAGCTGGGAAACCTGGGGGAGAAGGCGCCCTGACTCCTCAGCTCTAATTCCTTTCCAGAGGTTCTCCCCAAACCCTCCATCCGGGCTGACCCAGGCTCCATGGTTGCCCAGGGGAGCCCCGTGACCATCTGGTGTCAGGGGTCTCTGCTGGCTGAGGTCTATCGTCTGCATAAAGAGAGGAGCTCTGTATACTGGGAGGCTAAGGCCCCTCAGGGCTCCAGGAACAAGGCCAGGTTCCCCTTTGAATCCTTGAGCTCAAGTGGTGCTGGGCAGTATCAGTGTGCATATCAGAGCAGGTACAGCTGGTCAGCACAGAGTGACCCCCTGCCCCTGGTGCTGACAGGTAAGAGGGAGGGACGGGTCCCTCCAGGTCCCTCCAGGTCCCTCCCACCGTGGGAGCCTCCTCACGGGCAGAGGAGGAGAGTGTGTGCTCAAGGGGCCCCTGCCCTCCCAGTCCACACCTCGGGTCACTAGGGTGGAGGTCCCCCTTTAACACAGCCCCTTGCCCACAGGAATGTACAGGAAACCCTAGCTCTCGACTCAGCCCAGCTCGCTCGTGCTCCCTGGAGACAACCTGACCCTCCAGTGTCATTCAGGCCGGCCTTAGCAGATTTGCTCTGACCAAGGACGAGGGGCTCACCCCTCCCCTCCGTCTGGAAGGGCAGCAGAGCCCCGACCTCCCCCTGGGCTGGATGAGCCACATGCACAGCGGCCAGTACAGATGCTACAGTGGACACAAGCTCTTCTACACGTGGTCGGCCCCCAGCGCCCCCTGGACATCCTGATCACGGGTGAGGAGCCCCTGTCCTGGCCCAGGTCCCAACTGTCTGCTCAGGGCGCTGGACCAGGGTCGGCCCTTGTGGTGATGGGTCCAGGGAGAGGGTCCTGGAGCAGAGGCCCAGGTGGGGCAGGGGTCTAGGGGTGGAATGTGAAAACAGGAGTGAGAGGCATGGAGATTAAGGAGACACACACAGACGGGCTGAGAGGAGCTGGGAGGGCTCACAGGGAGACCCTCAGCTCAAGGTCTGGGGTGCGGGGAGGGGCTCTCTGCTCATCACTCCTGCCCTCTCCCCCAGGAATGCACAGGAAACGCTCCCTCTCTGCCCGCCCGGGGGCCTCAGTGCCCCAGGGAGAGAATGTGACTCTGCAGTGTCGCTCTGAGGTCTGGTCAGACACCTTCCATCTGTCCAAAGAGGGGTCACTCGCTGCTCCCCAGCACCTTTGTCTGCAGGACATGGCTCCACCCATTCAGGCCAACTTCACCCTGAGTGCTGTGACCTCAGCCCACAGTGGGACCTACAGGTGCTACAGCTCACACAGCACTGCCCCCCACCTGCTGTCCCTCCCCAGCAACTCCCTGGAGCTCCTGCTCTCAGGTGAAGAGATACCTGCCCATTCCCACGAAGAAGTCAGACCCACAGCTCAGCCCTGTCCCCGGGCAGCTCTGGGCTGCATGGGAAGAAAGGAGACACGGGGACGTCAGCCAGAGGTGACCTCACCTCACGGAAGGATGGATAATACAAGGGGGCCCCTTTCCCTCTACTCCACATACTCCCTCCCCAGGGTCCAGACAGTGCTAGGTGTGCAGAGGGGACTGAAGAGTGGAACGTTCTGGGCTTTGAGGGAAGACATGGAACTAAAAGCAGCATGAAGACCCAGACACCCCCCCACACCCTCCTTCTGTCCTTGTTCCAGGGAGCAGCTGGGGCCTGCAGACCCCACCCACATGCACGAGTTCCACGTCCGCTGAGTAACCAAGTCCTCCTAGCCTAGAGGAGACAGAGTTTTCCTGTCCTGGGTGACCTCCTGCTCCCCCTTCCCCACTAAACCTTTACAGGTTGTTTCCCACAGGGTCTAGGGTGGGGTGGGGATGAAGGGAGTCGGCTTCAGGTCCCAAGTATAACTGAGCTCACTGGTCCCCACTGGCTGCTCATAGTGAGAAGAATTACGTGAAGGGGAAGCCACCCAGCTGGGCAGGGAGAGAAGAGGAGGCCGCCTCCCCGCCTCTGTCCGTGGTGCTGATTCCCAGAGCCTGAGAGTCAAGGACACCAAGGGAACCAGCCCCACAGTGTGCAGGGCCGAGTGAAGGTGGCCTCCTCGCCTCTGTCCGTGGTGCTGATTCCCGGGAGCCTGAGAGTCAAGGGCGCCCAGAGAACCAGCCCCACAGTGCTCAGGGCAGAGTGAAGGCGGCCTCCTAGCCTCTGTCCGTGGTGCTGATTCCCAGGAGTGTGAGCGTCAAGGGCACCAAGGAAATCAGCCCCACAGTATGCAGGGCAGAGTGAAGGTGGCCTTTCATTTCCAGGTCAAAGAGGTGGGAGGGTTCACTGGACAGTTACATGTAAATCAATGAAACTAGAACATTCTCCCACACTACATAAAAAATAAACTCAAAATGGTTTGAAAACCTAAATGTTAGACATAACATCATAAAACTGCTGGAAGAGAACATGGGCCAAGCACTCTTTGATATACAGTGTATCAATATTTTCATAGATCAGCCTCCCAAGGCAAAATAAATAAAAGCAAAAATTAACAGATGGGACCTCATCAAACCTATAAACTTTAGCACAGCAAAGGAAACCTTCAACTACAAAAGACTACATATGGAATGGTAGAAACATTTGCCAATGATATGACCAAAATATATGAACTGCTCATATGACTCAAAATCAAAGAAACAAACAACCCATCAAAAAGGGGCAGAAGAACTGAACAGACATTTTCCCAAAGACATACAGATGGCCAACGGGCACATGAGAAGATGCTCAACACTCAACACTGTCAGTATTTAGAAAAATGCAGATCAAACCTGCAATGAGTTACCACCACACACCAGTTGGAATGGATATCAACAAATACAGGTAATAAATGCTGGAGAGGGTGTGGAGAAAAAAGAACCCTCCGATACCACTGGGACATGTGTGTGCTTCAGTCGTGTCCGACTGTTTGCAAACCCATGGACTGTAGCCTGCCAGGCTCCTCTGTCCATGAGATTCTCCAGGCAAGAATACTGGAGTGGGTTGTCATGCCCTCATCCAGGGCATCTTCCCCACCCAGGGACTGAACGCGCGACTCTCTGGTTTCCTGCCTTGGCAGGCGGCTTCTTTACCACTAGCTTCACCTCTCGTACCTTGAAAGGTGCTTTTCTTCCAGTTTAGAGCCATCCTGCCCATGGCCACTAGAGGGCACATGAGAGACATAGCAGAGTCTGTCCTCGCGGCAAGACCTGTTCAGGAGACACCCCCAGGACTTCCCGCTGAACCGGTGCCTCGTCCGCCCTCAGAAAAAGCCAGCTGCGTCCAGGAGAGACGATGAGCCCAGCCGGTCAAGCGAGGCTCTTACGGACCCCTCAGTTAGAGTCTCACACTTCACTGGTTAAATGAACCTCCCACCTAAACTGCTCATTCCCACATCTCTGCCACATCATAGCACTGCAGACTTCAAGGTAATGAATTCAGGAGAAAGCCCTGGACTGGGAGTTTGAACCACAAGGTTTCAGAAAGAGTACCATGCGTTGCTATGTTGAATATGGATAAATCGCATTTCCCTTCCCCAGCAGGTCTTGCCTCTGTTTAACAAAAAAGCAGCTATGATTCTACAAAGTAGTTCTGGGGCTCGAGAACTGGGGCACTGTGACTCCACCCAGGGCAAGAGACAGTGGTCCAGAAATGCAGATGTAGGAGTTCCTAATTAGTGAAAACAATTGTCTTAAAGAGGTTCAGTGAACTGATCTTCCACAAGGTGCCCAGAACACAGAAGGGGAAAGGAGAGTCCCTTCAATAAACGGTGCTGGAAGAGCCAGATGACAGCAGGCAGGAGAATGAAGTGGGACCCGCAGCTCACACTATATGTGAAATCATCTCAAAACGCAGCAGAGACTTAAACACAGGGCCTGAAACCATGAAAGAACAAGAAACACAGGGGGAGCATCGTGACATGGTGTGGACAAGGCTTCTTTGGATACGACACCAAAAGCACAGGCAGCAAAGACAGAACCAGACCAGGGGGGAGTCCGGTAAATAAAACCCACACAACAAAGGAAACAGTCCCAGGAAAGGCAATGGGTGCAACGGGAGAAGATGTGTGCAAACCACGCATCTGATAAGGAGCTACTTCTCAAATATACAAGGAGCTCACACAACTCAACGCAAAGTAACACCAACCCAGTTTTTAAATGGGCACAGGACCTGAACAGGTATCTCTCAAAAGACGACGTCAAATGACCAAACAGACATGGAAAGGCGCTCAACATCCACCAGTCCTCAGGGGAGCACACGCCAGAGCCAGTGAGATGTCACTGCACGTGTTACACACACTCGACTCCCAGGAAAAAGACAGGTGCTGCCAAAATGCAGAGGGAAGAGAACCTTGTGCATGGTGGTTGGGAAGGCATTGGTGCAACCACCGTGGAAAGCAGTGTGGAGTTTCCCAAAAAACTAAATGTAGAACCACCTACCACATGACC